>NC_056729.1:1749492-1820984 GCF_019279795.1 Protopterus annectens
AGGTGGTACCCCCTACTCTAACAGTATGGGTGGTATCACAAAGCCAGATAACAACCCTAAGGACAACATATTTGTTTAGGTTAAACTGGGAGAGTTTTATCATTAATGGCCAGCACATAGTATGATATTGAATACATTGGTGAAGTATAGATCAGCAGTATAGACCAACATTCCCTTATCCAGGCCTTCAATAGTAACTTTTTTGTAGAACTCATTTTGGCGTTAAAAGTGGCAGCTTGCAATTAACTAATTCAAACGGGTTGCGGGTCAAGGGTTTGCATTTCACCTATGTTAATATTTATTAGTTCAGTAATGACATGCTCCCTAACTTTACAGATGATATTTTAAGGCTAAAAGGTCTGTAGTTTCCTAGATCAGTTGTAAGACTGCCATTGTGTAATGGTACCATTGTGGCTCTTCTCCACTCTTTGGTGACATACCTTGTGCAGGTCCTCACATTAAAGAGGGCTTTGGCTGAATAATTCTTGGTTTTATATACAAGTTAACCAGGAATGTGTTTCCAAGGAACTAGCATTTCTAGTTGTGGATACTGCGGATAATACCTGGGCCAAGGAAATTTTAGGAGGAGTGAGGTGGGTTGTACTACATGTATCCATGCATTACAATCACTCTTAAACTTTGTTCTGAACAGAAAGCACATCATTATTTATTCATATAGACAAGTAGATTATAAAATGTTCATTATGATACTTGCTTGGCTTGAGAATAGTGTGTCCAACTTAGAAGTTGTTTTGAACGTCTTATATTACGAACTTTTATGAGGGAATCAGCACTTCTGTCTTACACAACACTACTTTTTTCAGCATAGATGCTAAGTCTTTATTTGATCTGGTTTCTTGATATTTTAGTAGGGCATACTAAAGGACATTGTATTCTTCATTATCGTTTACTTAAGTTCTTATTCAGATTCTGCCAATAATGCAACATCGTGTGCATACAACAACTTTGTTGCTCTGTCCAAGCTGCTCTGTTTGCTTATATAGTTCATCATTGGTATGGACAACAGTGTAGGCTCAGAGCTGAACCCAGATGTAAACTCATTCTCACTTGGAACCACACTTTCAGGACAATCACTGTTCAAGCATGTGCTGCTGGGACGTTGTACATAGCCTGCAGTAATTATGCCAATGCTTCTGGGACTTTGAACTATCGCAGGACTGCCCAAATCAACTTTCTTGAGAACTTGTCATATGCTTTATCCAAGCCTAGGAATACCCAGTTGGACTCTTTCCTCATCTCACTGCAAACATTGGATAGTTTATGCTACATTCTGATCTGAATCAAAACTGCTCATCTGCCCTCTTACTTTCTAGTGCTCTGCATATTTGTTTATCAATCACAAGTTCTAGCCTTCCTCTTCTCGATCCATAGCTACCTTTCTAACAGGTTACAAGAGCAGTAAAGCAGCAACATGAGCAATCAACATACTTGCCCATTTCAGTCAGTGTGCCACAAGGCTCAGTCTTGGGCACCATACTCTAACATTCTTTATAAATAACCTCTACAAGGATACTGATAAGTCACCTGTCATACAGTATGCTGGTGATGTCACGCTGAAAATCACAGCTAAGTCCTTCCAAGAACTTCAGGAAAAGACTCAAAAGCTTTTTCTTCTATAGAAACCTGGCTCAGCAATTCTCACCTCCAAATGAATACTCTTCACACCAAAATCTGTATCTTATAAAAAAAACCTCCTCAATCTGCCTCTCAAACTTGTGTCCCACACAAAGCTACTTGGTGCCATTATAGATAATCACCTAAATGTTGATATTTAAATACAACAAGCTATCAAGAAAACCCCAGAAACATTGGAGTCCTATATTGTAGAAAACACTTTTTAACTAGCAATGAGAAAAATATATATATACAGCCTTTGCATATCTAGTACCTGTAGTACTATATGCTGCCCCCATCTACATCAAGCTTCAGCAATCTCTACTAATGAAAATAGAACAATGTTATAACAAAATAACTAAATTTACCACTAAACAATATAATAAATCCCACCATTAGGCTGACTAGAACTTCTGTACTATCTCTCTCTATCACCTGTTTACCAACTGTTAATAATATAATATAATATACAAACCTCAAAACTTTCCAGCACTCCAAGCCTTAGTGGAACCTTACACCCCTGCATGATCACTATGTTCCATGGACAACTCCCTGTAACAACATAATTCTGTTGGTCTGTCCTTGTACTCAAATTGTGTCTCCAAGGGGGGCGTGGCCAAGGATGAACACAGGATAGCAGCAGATTTCTTCAGCTCCACCAATTTCATTACATTGACAGGAATTAATTACTTAAAAAATTAATTCTTGAAGTAATTTTCTTTCTAAATATGTTTGTTTTATATAGTTCTTGAACTATATCTAAAAAAGAAAGGAAATCTTAATAATATTCCTGTCAGAAATTACTTTGGAAATTTTCCTGTCAGTTTATCAGTCTGAAATGAGTTCCAGTAAGACAAATTCTCAAGACTCCAGCATCAAGAAAGAACTTCAGTCTCTGATAATTATAGTCCAGCAACTTACTGCTAAGATGGATAAAATGGATACTAAAATAGACACTTTCATAGAAAAACTACAAAACAAATAGACTTGTTACATATGGACCTGCAACAACAGAAGATCCAGATGACAGGCATAGAAGAAGCTGTGAATGACATGGAAAATAAAATACAAGAACAGGAAATCAACATTGAGTTTCTGCTGAAACAAAATACACATTTACAAACAAAGCTGGATGACCTGGAAAATAGATCTAGGCACAATAACATTAGGATTTTTGGACTGCCAGAAAATATTGAAGGTAACAATATTACTTCTTTTTTAACAACATGGCTCCCTAAAACTTTAGATTTACCAGAAGCATTCTCTTTTGGTATCGAAGAGCACATAGATCTATAGCTAATACTAACTCTAACAAAACTATCCTAGATCAGTTATAGTTAGATTTCTATCATCTTTTGATAAAGAGATGGTTCTTAAATCTGCTTGGGCTAAAGCTCCTGTTAAGTTTAATGAGACAACTGTGCGTTTTGACAATGACTATTCTTCCATGGTAATTGCTAAAAGAAAAGTTTTTCTGCCACTAATAAGGGAGCTTAAAAAGCACAGTTTAAAACATACCTTCTGTTTCCTGCCAAGCTTAAAATCTTCCTTCCTGATGGTCCTAAGGTCTTGATGATTTAGACTCTGCTTTACTGTTTGTCAAAGAAAAAGGATTTTGGATAAAATAGAAGAAATGGAATGGGCTAGTTCTTCATTAAAGAGATTGGCAACTGAAGCTTCCCGGTAGACTTCAGAGAAGAAGAAGAGACTAAAAACAAATGATTTGTTATATGTTTTTTCTCTCTCATCATTTTAGTTCATTATTAATCTTTTTGAATATAGTTCCTGCATTTCCAGAAAGCCACAAATATTTTGGAAAAGATTTAATCAAAGTTATTCTCTATGTGCAAAGAAATGTTTTGTTTCATAACCAGCCAAAATGCCTGAGGATTTAATGGCAGGCTGTGACTCGATTTGTTATTCTTTCTGAAAAAAGTAAGCTTAGTAATTTGATACATTTTTTATCTTTATCTTTTTTTCCTTCTTCCTTTAATATTTTCTTGGTTTAAAAAATGATATTTTATTTAGATTATGTAGTGGGTAAAGGGTGGGGAGGGCAGGGAGAGAACAGTAATGAAAATATCATTAATAGAATAATAACATATTTATTTCTTGTAAAAGTTTATAAGTTCTTCAAATGCTATTTCTAATTATACTTTCTTGATTATACTGCTTATGCTTGTTTGTAAATAATCTGTCATGCTTTAACTAATAATAATCAGAACTAAATAAGAGTAAATGATATGTTTTATTTTTAACTCTATTAATATAAACAGTAAGTAACATTCCATTGTATATACTTCTTACAGCTTTCTCTTACATTTTTTTATTTCTGCCTCACTCCCTTTTATTTTCTACTCTCTTTTTCTTTTCTTTATTAATATATAGAAATGCTTTTGACTGTGTGGGCACAGTGAATAATAGGATTTGTATGAAAATTGAGTTGGGAGAAGAATGCTGAGTTTTATTGTTTGTTGGTAATTTTGAGTTTAATTTCACTTGCATAGAGGCTATGATGATCTGTGGAATACATTGTAGAGGTTTTGTCATGTTTAGATGCATTTACACTGCTAAATGAATGTTTGTCACTAGTTTTTAATAAGTTTCCCGCCAAAATGTTAAGAGAGACAATCTGGGATGTGGGCTGTCTTATGCACAATGTCCTTGAGTTACCTCAGAATCTTCAAATCACAGAATTCTCACAGAGAAACTGAAAGCAGTTAGTATAAACATTGACAAGGTTATCACACTGACACACCACAGATTCAGGAAAAATACTCTGTTCATAAAATATGTCAGTTATAATGAGTTTAAATGATGTAGTTTCTTGTAGTAAGTAAATATCTTATTTTAGAAGGCATAAAAATGAAACATTTATTTAAATGTTTTTGAAAATCTACTTAACAGCAGCATAATAATCTGTGTTAAAATTTGTGTTCCAAACATATACTTTACTATAACTCATTTAATTCATCTGATTGACAAACATAAATAATCTTATAACTCTATTCTGGAAGAAATGTCATGTGATATATTTTAAAGCAGTAGGTTAGCATGATTGTAAAATCTGGTTACCAATATGTGTTTGCTGTGCATTATTTTGTATAAAGCAGACAGATTTATTCTAGGGACAGCAAGTAGGATAGTGCTCTACAAAGACACAACTCAGTGAGATCATATATATATATATATATATATATATATGTGTGTGTGTGTGTGTGTGTGTGTGTGTGTGTGTGTGTGTGTGTGTGTGTGTGTATGTATGTGTGTGTGTGTGTGAGTGTGATGGCTTTTTTTCTGAGAATCTGCATAACTATCCAATATGATTTATAATAATTTCTATGAATACAATATTTTACTCTATTGACAAAATGAATGTTTGCCACAAGTTTTAATAAGTTTCCCGCCAAAATGTTAAGGGAGACAATCTGGGATGTGGGCTGTCTCATGCACAGTGTCCATGAGTTTCCTCAGAAGCTTCACTCACAGAATTTTCACAGAGAAACTGAAAGCAGTTAGTATAAACATTGACAAGGTTATCACACTGACACACCACAGATTCAGGAAAAATACTCTATTCATAAAATGTGTCAGTTATGATGAGTTTAGATGATGTAGTTTCTTGTAGCAAGTAAATATCTTATTTTAGAAGGCATAGAAAATGAAACATTTATTTAAATGTTTTTGAAAATCTACTTAACAGTAGCATAATAATCTGTGTTAAAACTTGTGTCCCAAACATATACTTTACTATAACTCATTTAATTCATCTGATTGACAAGCATAAATAATCTTATAACTCTATTCTGGAAGAAATGTCATGTGATATATTTTAAAGCAGTAGGTTAGCATGATTGTAAAATCTGGTTACTAATATGTGTTTGCTGTGCATTATTTTGTATAAAGCAGACAGATTTATTCTAGGGACAGCAAGTAGGATAGTGCTCTACAAAGACACAACTCAGTGAGATCAGATATATATATATATATGTGTATGTGTGTGTGTGTGTGTGTGTGTGTGTGTGTGTGTGTGTGTGTGTGTGTGTGTGTGTGTGTGTGTGTGTGTGTATGTATATATGTGTATGTGTATATGTATGTGTGTGTGTGTGTGTATGTGGGCATGTGTGTGTGTGTGTGTATATGTGTGTGTGTATATATATGTGTGTGTGTCTGTGTTTATGTGTGTGATGGCTTTTTTTTTAGGTAATAACGCAGGTGTTTCTGAGAATCTGCATAACTATGCAATATGATTTATAATAATTTTTATGAATACAATATTTTACTCTATTGACAATAATGAGTTTAAGTAAATGCTCATATACAAACAATTCAAGATTTTTTGGAAGCTGTTGATAGAATTCACATGACAGAAAATAGATGCATCTTAATGCATGTAATGTCTGAATCATATTAGCCAAAGTTTTTGATTTAAATGAATGTTAGAACATAATTTTCTCTCCTCTTGATTTCTAACATTAAGATTATTTGAATGCTATTAGAATACAAGTGTTATATATTACATAGATCTATATAATAGTATGAACGTTTTTTTAAAAAAAAAGAAAAAAAAAAAGTTTATTTTAGTTTATATGATGCTGTTTTACCAAATGTGTAGTTTTGTCTTGATAGATAATTGAATTGAAAACTGTTAACCTCAGTTAAATATAACTAGTATTAAATTGATAAGGTGGTAGCTGAGGTACTGCTGCTTAGGGTAGGGGGTTAACTTGAGTAGTAAATACTGCTCTAAGTTGGAGTTTTCAACTCCAGGCGGGATGCAAGGTTTAATCCTTACATTATTTTCACTTGTTCATTGTTATATGTATATAGTTTTGACATCCACAATATATTTTGTACACTCATTGTCACTACAAACAAAATTGAATCCTATACAAAATCCCATAAGAGATTTAATAAATACAGCTATATTTAAAGGTACACCTAAAAGAGGAGATGTAACATTATTTATCTTGTTATTTGTTATTTCGATCATAAGATTCTTGAGTTTTAAAAATGCCAAATGACATCTTTAAAAGGAATTTCTTTAAACATTAATGGATTGAATAATCCGTGTAAAAGGGCAAGCCTAATAAGATACATTAATCTACACAAGGCCAATCTAGTCTTCCTGCAAGAAACCCATCTCTTGAAAAAAGATATTGATAAACTAGCCACTAATAAGTATACAGTATTGGTTAGTTCAGAGCACACTCAGAAAAAAAGAGGAGTGGCTATTTTATGGAATAAAAGTATGCCCATTCCTAAAACCATTAAGTCTTATCAGGATGACAAAGGAATGTTTTGTATGGTTACAATACAAATTAATGGGAAGACTTACACTTTAATTAATGTATATTGGATACCTGGAATTGGTATTAATACAGTGAAACATCATATTGATAAGATCATATCATTCTCTGTAGGGGATATTATTTTAGCTGGTGATTTTAATTGTATACTACATGAAAGTGATACTACCACTATAAAGAAAAGAAGAATTACATCTAATGCAAAACATTTAAATGATTTTGCTAATTCTTATCATTTGAATGATATTAATAATCAGATAGAGTCAAAATCATTACCATACACCTTTTTTCTAACAGATACAAAACTTATTCAAAAATAGATAGGGTCTTTATTTCTAACCAGATGGTAACAGATTTAATTAATTCCAAAATCATTTCATGTCCTATATCTGATCATAACTCAATTGTTTTTGAATTCATGATAAAAATACTCATAATGTTCAGATCAAAAGGATACCAGCATACTTAACTCAGCTAAAAGACTATAAAGAATATATACTTTCAGAAGTACAACATTTTCTAGACATAAATAATACTCCTGAAGTCTCCATTGTCTATGTTTGGGATGCCTTAAAATCATATCTATATGGACAAAGTATCAGATGGTATAATAACAAAAGGAAATCTTGGGATAAGGAATTGTTAGATATTCAAAGTAAACTAGACTCTTATAAACATAATAATAAAGAAAATATTATGGACAAGAAAGTTATTGAAGAAATAAACAAACTAAATGAGAAATACAAAGAAATTTTAACTCATAAAGTTAAAATAACTTTAGAGAAATACAAGTTTTGTCTTATTCAATAAGCCCCAAATACTTACATAGACTTAAAAATAAAACAAAAGATTGAATAAACAAAACCATATCAAAGAAATCTTTTCTCTAAGGAAAAGAAGAATGTTTCTAGTATACCAGAAATACTGGATGAATTTAGAAATCACTTTCACAAGATTAACCATAACAACATTAACATGGAACCTAAAGATAAAATAAAGGAGTTTATAACCACAAACATGAATAAAAAGGCTTAATAAACAACAGATTAAACTATTGGACAAGAGTATTTCATATACAGAAGTTATTACACAAATAAATAAGCTTAAATCAAACAAAGCACCGGGTGATGATGGTATTATACCAGAGATATATAAAATCCTTTCTAAAACTACATATTCATTAATACATAAGGTTTTTATTCTGGCCCAAACTGAGTTAATAACCCCCCCCATCTTGGCAATATACATTTATTTCACCAATTTTAAAACCTAATAAAGATCCAACTAGATGTTCTTCATATCGACCCATCTCATTACTTAATGTTGATTATAAAATGTTTATGAGTATTTTTGCTGATAGATTGAAGACAATTATCCCGGCATTATAGACATAGATCAGACGGGCTTCATTGTAAATAGAAATACTTTTGATAATATAAGAAGAACTTTAACATTAATTGATTTTGCAAATAGGAAAAAGAAAGATTTAACACTTATTAGTCTTGATATAGGTTCAGCATTTGATTCAGTAAGTTGGGACTATCTGTTTACCTTACTGAAATGCACAAATTTCTCTGATGCATTTGTAAATTTAATTGAGCATTTATACAAAGGAACGCTGGCTTATATTAAGGTAGGAACATATGTTTCACAAAAAATACCCATTCTTAAAGGTACAAAGCAAGGATGTCCACTTTCTCCACTATTATTCACTTTAGTAATGGAGCCTTGGGCTAATTTGATTAGAAACAGTACTGACATAGAGGGTTTTGAAATAGAAGAAAATACAACATCAAAAATTCAACTTTTGCAGATGATGTTCTAATTACATCAGCAGGATCTAATTCTTCTATGCAGTCTTTATTTGATAAAATGATGAATTTTAAAAGTATTTCTGGTTTAATATTCAATGAAGAAAAAAACTAAAATACTACCTATATATACGAAAAAATACTCTCATTAGTGATTTTACTAAATATGTACCCAACTCAGGTCAGATAACTTATTTAGGTATAATACTATCTAAAGATATTAAATCTATTATATATAATAACTATAATACCTGTTTTCTTAATATACAAAATCTTTTAATACCTGGAATAATATGTTTTTACTATGGAGGAGAGACTTACAATTATTAAAATGATAATATTCCCCAAGATTTTATACTTAATACAATCAATTATACTTTCACCTACAAAAATAACTATCAAGAAACTGAATACACTAATGTTAAATTTCTTATGGGCACCTAATAGACCTAGGATTGCATTAAAGAAACATACTAATAGCTGGTCTCAAGGGGTATTTCTTTTCCAGACTTTAATTTATATATTATCTCTTCTATTATAAAAGTTATTACTTTATTAATAGATCAGTCATATGTCACAAAATGGAAAGATTATTGGGAGCTAATTAGTATGCACTTCATGAAAATCTCCTTAACACATAAAAATATGATTATAAATAACTCCATGTTGTGGTTGCTAAAGGAATTTTGTACTTCACCTATTACACCTAAACATATGGTCTGTTACCCATTAAATATTATTATTAGTTATCGTAACTTTATATTCATGCACCCTAAGTATAGGGAATGGAATTTTATTGTATTCCTATAATTTATACTCAGGGTATGCTTATGTCATCTACTTCTGAAGGAGCTCATTTAGCTATAGATAATAATCTAAAGTACTGGTATCAGCTGATATCTGATAATAAAGTTAAAAATCTAGATTTCTTAAAACAAGAATTTGATCTAAGAGAAACTTGCTGGTTAGAGGTTCAGATCTTTAGACAACATCTCATTGATAGAATAGATCTAATGTCTATAACAGTTAAAGAATCTATTCCAAAACTGATTGATTACTTGATAATAAATTTACAGCATAAAGTTTCTGATAAAGGTAAACTTTCATATATACATAAAATTATCAGACAAGAAACTTTTTACAATGTAGATTCATACTGGAATTATTTCACCTCTATTAATGGGGACCCACCAACTCAACAAGATAAACAATATATATTGGAATCTGCTTATAGAACTACATCTTCCATTGTCTGGAGACTTTATACATGGAAATTTTTACATAGATCTTTTTATACACCTTTGATGATGAATAAAATTAATAATAAAGATAATCTATGTAAGAGATGTAATGTAGAAATTAATGCTGACTGGGCTCATATGTTTTATGACTGTATGAAGTTGAAAGAATACTGGAAGTCAATTAATGAATTTTGCAGGCTCTTTTTACAGATAATTTCATTATTTCTAAGTCTCTTATATTATTCAACACACCTGTACCTCAATGTGTTAAAAAGATTAAGCTTCCCTTGTTATGGTCTATCCTAGCAGTGGCTAGGAAAATAATAACTAGAAATTGGATTTCAGATACACCTCCTTTGTTCAATGAATTTAAAAATGTTATGAATATAATGTGTCATATGGAAATAAGCACAATTAGAATGAGAACAACTAGAAAAACATCACATTTTATTGTATGGGATAATTTACAAAATTTTTTTAAAAAATTCTAATTTCAATAGCACAGTATTTTAGTTTAATTAATTGATCTGATTGTAGTGGATGTCTTTGTAAATACTTTAGTTGTTTTGTTGAATATTATAATAATACCTATTTTTAATTATTTGTATAAAATTGTTATGATATTTCTCTTATATGTTAAAACAATAAACTTGTTTTGAAAAAAAAAAAAAATTGTGTCTCCAAAGTCTGCAGTTCTATCTTTACCCACAATAGATATCCAACCAGCTTGCCAGATTCAAAAACTTGTTAAAACAATACTTCAGAAATCTTGGCTCTGCTTGTGCACCTCTGCAGGCTAGACTACCAAGGTCCTTACACTCTCATATTACCCCAGTATACATAAATAAAGTACATTTGCAATGTCATTTTCCTAAAGTCACCCATCACTATGCCCTTACTGCCATTTTTACTATCACTGTTAACTCTGACATGGTTTTCCCTCCATCAGAATTTCAAATCCTGCTCATTACTCTCTACATCTACCTCAACTCACAACAGTTTACTTTTTTTCTGTATGGCCTAACAAA
This sequence comes from Protopterus annectens, assembly GCF_019279795.1. Lineage (NCBI taxonomy): Eukaryota > Metazoa > Chordata > Ceratodontiformes > Protopteridae > Protopterus > Protopterus annectens. The sequence continues at coordinate 1,760,517 of NC_056729.1, forward strand.
TATATACAGTATTCACCTCTCCTTGAGTACTTCTCTGCTTTCTTTTTTTATCACCTCCTTTCAGTTTTCTGCTCATATCTCCCACACAGCCTCTCTTTTTTATTTCTCCTAGCCATGAATGTAAAATTGTAATTTAACAGTTTGAACTTCACTGTGTATGTCAATTTGTCTAGTTCATAGGTAGGTACTAGGCTATTGGCCCTAGGGCCAATACAAGCCTAGCCAAAAAGGTACCCTGGCTTTTGCCCCCAAGAAAATTATTTTCCTGTGCCCTTGTTAAGCAGAACCACAGAAGTGATCCCTGGGGTGAATTTCTTATTACCCATCCAATCATCAAGATTTTTCTTGAAGAGTGCTAATGAGGAGCTCTGTTTGACATAGATAGGTAGTCTGTTCCAGAGTATGAGAAGTCTCTGGGACAGGAATCTATCCCTCCAGCATGTTCTGTTTATTGTGGTGACAAGGTTTAGGTCTTTAGAGCGTATAGCTCGGAGGGATTGGGATTTCTTTAAGTGGAGCATGTCCAACAGCTCTGGGTTTGACATAACTTTGTATGTTAGACAGAGATTGCCTCTGAGTAGGCGATATGCGACGGAGTAAAGCTGGAGTTTTTTGAGTCGGTTTGCACAGGCATCTGTTTGAGGACAGTAATCCTCTTTGTGAGGTATTTCTGTGGCCTTTCCAGTTGTTGTAGATGTCTTGTGAGGTACATACCAAAAGGGGCGTTGTACTCTATAATGGGTCTAATGAGTGATGAGTAGAGGGGAACAATGACCTCTTTTTTTCTGGATGAGAAACCTTTTGTGATGAGGTATGTCACGTAGAAGGATTTCCTGACCACTGTGGTGATGTAATTATCAAAGGAGAGACTACTGTCCACCTGTGTCCCAAGGTCTCATCACACTTTCGGTGTTAAGTAGACTACCGCCTATGTGGTAGTTCATGGGTACAGAGTTTTTACCAAAGAGGATGACAATGCACATTTTGGCATTGAGCTTGAGACCATGGCTTTGACACCAGGCATCTGTCTCAGTGAGGCCCTTTTGTAGGATGTCCACATCATTAGGTGTTTCGATTATGGCTCCTAGTTTGCAGACATCTGCAAATTTAGTTATCCAAAGACCTTCTGTGTTAGTCTGTACTTCTGAGAAGTAGATACCAAACAGGAGAAGGCCCAGGACTGAACTCTGTGGTACTCCACTTGTCACTGGTCTGAATTCTGATTTGGAGTCTTCTGCTTTCACAGTGTGGGTTCTGTCAGTAAGCCAGTTGGCAACCCATCTTGTGACATAGGTATTTATACCTAGTTTAGTGAGTTTACTATAATTCCGGAGTGGGGGGTGGTGTCAAATGCCTTGGTGAGATCTAGATAGGCTGTGTGAACCACCTAACCCTCATTTATGGCTTTGGTGACTGCTTCAAAGAAGTCTATCAGGTTTAGGAGACATGATCTGCCTTTTACAAACCTGAACTGTGTGGGGACCAGAGTTTGGAGATCTCCAATGTCTTTGTTTATGAGTTCCATGATGATACATTCCATGGTATTGCAGACCAGGCTCGTCAGGCTAATGGGGCAGTAGTTCCCAGGGTCTGTTGTGGCCCACCCCTTTGTGGAGTGGGATAACCATTGTGGTGCACCATTCAATGGGCGCAAAGCCTGAGGTGAGTCTGTGATTGAATATGGTACTTAGATGGGGTGCCAGTTCATTCTGTAGTTCATGTAGAAGGCAGCCTGGGATGTTGTCAGTTCCCATGGATGCTGTGTTCTTGGCTTTGGAGAGTGAGGTTTTTACCTGTGCAGCCATGATTACAGGAACTTTGCATTCTTTCGGTATACAGATGGGCCCTTTAGGGGGTGAGAGGGGGGTAAAGTTAGCACTGAACCTGTCTGCCAGGATGTTGGCAATATCAGTTGGTTCTGTATATTTAGTGTCATTGTGCTGTACCTCAGAGCAGATCTGAGTGTTGCCATTGAGATTCTTGACATAGTTATAGAATGCTTTGTGGTTGTCTTTAGAATCAGTGGCGATTTTGTTTTCATAACTAGCTTTGGAGGATTTTATGAGGAATCTCAGCTTCTTACTGAGGCTGACCAGGGAGTTCCTCCAATCATGGCATTTTACTCTTTTTTGCAACAGTTTCTTTCTTCTGTTGTAGAGTTTATTTATGGCAGAAGACCACCAGATTGGCTTCCTTTTTTTGGAGGATAGCATCTTGGTTTTGTTAGGGATAGCACGATCCATGCACTCATGTAAGTGCTTATAAAGTGCATTTGTGTAGGATTCAGCAGTCGTACCTCCATTATCCATCTGCATGGATGTCGTGAAGTTTGCTACTTCTGTCTTAAGAAGTGTGAAGTTGGCTTTGAAGAATTTTGTTACGGTTGTTTGCCTAATGGGGGGTGGGAGCAGGATGTGGATGTCTAGGGTGATTAGCTTGTTGTCAGATCTGACCAACGAGGAGCTGTCCTCTGGTGTGGAACACCGGTCGCCCATGTTGGTGATGACCAGGTCTAGGATATTGCTGCCCCTGATGGGGGTGTGGATAAGTTGATCCAAGGCATTGGAATTGATGAATTCCAGAAAATGTTGATCAAAAGAGTTGGTACACAAGTAGTTTTCCCAGTTAATGGTGGGGTAGTTGAAATCACCCATTATTAGGGTGTTGGGTTGTACCTTAATATTTTCCAGTGTATCAAGAAAAGACGAGTGGGAATCCTGGGGCATTGTGGGGGGTCTGTAGCAAGCTACAATCTGGATTGTGGTTTTCCCCAGAGTTAGTTGAACTTGGACTTGATACTCTCGGATGCATTATGCTGAGCAACTAGCTTGGAGGTGTGGATATCCTTAATGAATATGGACACGCTTCCACCTTTAGTGTTTCGGTCCAGGTTTGGTGGCTGAAAGGTGTGTATGAATTATAGCTTGGTAATGCAGGGGTGCACTCTGGAGCTTTGAACCAGGTCTCTGTCAATGCACAGATGTCAATGCTCTCCATTTTAAGGAATGCCTTCGGTGAGTGCATTTTGAGGTTTAGACTTCTAGCATTGAGTAGTATTACCCTCAGGTTTTGCTTGCTTGTACCTGTTACAGTAGTGAATTCATCATTTGAACCATGCCTAAAAAAGGCAATATAGGGGTGGCAAGAGCCTTTGCCAGTATCCAGAATCCCAAGGGCAACAGGTGCAGGCCATCTCTGGCAAAGCAGCGTGGTCTGTCGATCATGTCATCCCAGGCAGACAGATACTGGATTCCTTTAGAATGACACCAGAAGCTTAGCCAATTCTTGAAGTCAATCATTTTGTCCTTGTACTGTGGTATCATTCTGGGTGATGGCAGGATGCTACTCAGGGTGCGGGTCATACCTGCCTGGGCTACAAGATCGGAGAGCTCCTCCATGTCTCTTTTCATGTAGTCCAGGGAGGTATGTCTCAGGTCATGCACACCTACATGGACAATGACAGAGTCATTTTGTACTTGTTGTGGAGTGACCTGAGTGCATGCATTATATGGCAGATCCTGGCATCTGACAGGCAGCTGACAGTAACTTTCTCCTTGTTTAGTCTGGTGAGTGGAACTTCACTGTGCCTGTAGAGTCACCTATGACTCGAGTGTTGGGTACGTTATGCCTTATGGGCTGTAGTTGAGTGGCCCATTGAGTATGTGGGGTTTGTGTCATTTGGTTTATGTTAGGGGGGGAGGTTGCTTGCATTTCTGCTTTGGAGGTCTCGGTTGTTTGGGCAGATTTTTACTGAGAGCCTCCATGAATGTAGGTGTGTGTTTTGTGCTTCTGTGAGTGTGTTTTGGTGGTGTAGGTTTTGAGTGACTATGTGATGAGTGTGGCGAGGTGCAAGTGTTTACCTTCTCCTCTTGACTGTCTAGTCCAGTCTTCGGTGAAGAGAGTTTTACGTCCAGTTTGGCTATATAAGTGCATCTCTCACAGGTCGTAGTGTTGGTTGGTAGGAGGAGAGGGTTGTCTGTGTAAATGAGGCAATTGCTGCACTGTCCCAAGATGCCCAGATTCATCAGGTAGACAGGAGAAAACATCGGGAGCTGACCTTTAGACATTTCTGGATAGGTGCTTATTTATTAAGTACTAAAAACTGTTTTCCTCTAGACAAGTGAGGAAAGTTGAGTGCTGTAGTAATTTGTAGCTTATTTAGTGCTTACAACAAGTTCTGATCAAGTGCTGAGCTCAAAGAAACAGATTTTAGTTCTAAAACTAAAAAGCTGGCTAGTTGCAAGGGAAAATTTGAAGAGCAGACATTATGGCATCAGGAATAGTTTAACTCTAGTTAAGTGGCGGGTGGGCTCAGGAGCTTACAAACAGTCCTGGATACAGCAAATCTGTATCTGGACAAGACTAGTATTAATATGTAATATGCTGTAGTTTACTGATTTCATATTTTCTCCAGTATAGCTGCCTTTCAGTTATTATTTGTCCATATTGTAACTTTAAGATTTACATTTTTGTCTGTTGTATAAAATTAAATATTTTGTAACTCGATTTTCCCCAGTTAACAAAAACAATAAATAAATACATAGATACATAAATAAACAAAACATATGCCTATGTATGAAAGCAAGAATATTTACCATGTTTAACTATTAGACTATTTGTGGATAATTTATGACTTATTTAAGAAGTCATACATTCACCTCAAAATACTGCTTCTGACATTTTGTGAAAGAAATAAAGAAAACACATGGCATTTAGAGTATTTTGATTTCCTAAGAAAAGCAAGTGGCAAGTGAGTGCAAGTTGTGCAAGATCAAAAAATAAGCTTTACAGGCAGATAAAAACATAGAAATACCACAACTCACTTGTAATACCTTTAAAATATATATAATTTTTGTAGGGAAGCTTCACCAGCTGCAGTCCAAACTTGTGATGTTCCACTTCTCAGCCCCTGTAAATTATAACTCCAAGAACACTATACCTCAGACTAAGGGGAGTCACTGTACCTCAGACCAAGGGGAATCACTGTATATCAGACTAAGGGAATCACTGTACCTCAGACTAAGGGGAATTACTGTACATCAGACTGAGGGGAATCACTGTTCCTCACAGCAAGGAAAAACCATCAAGGTACCACAATTATGTACTTGGTATGTGTTTCTCTAACAGCATAATTAGTCTTGCTGAGCCAAGGATATACACATCTGTCCTATTATGACCCAGAATGTTTTATATTTTATAGTATACCTTTTCAGTTCTATGTTTATAAAAATTAGCAGAGCATAAATATTATTGAAATTATGGGGCAGCATTTATACTCACACTGCATATCCAAAGCCTGGAACTCTACCACAATCTCAGTGAGAACTGCATCTACCCTCCATGTATTTAAGTCACATCTTGAGGAATTTCTCACTAACTCATGGCTATGTCCATGCACCTCACCTATGTGATCTAGATTAACAAATACTTTAACATCTTACTACCCTAACCTCTCATCATACTGTCTATACCTTTCAACACCTGCCTTCTCCCCATTCTTAGGGTGGACTTGTATCTTTTTATTTTTATTTCCTAGCACAGTAAACTATACTGCTGAAACTTTTGTATATACTGATCGTCATTTTTGTTTGCTTATTTTTATTTTTACATCACTGGTGTCTCCTCATGCTTTATTGTATCCTATGTATTCCACTATTAAACTGTATGTAGATATGCTCTTTTTAATTACATTTGTACTGTTTGATTTGATGGCATTTAAATTTTTAGAGCTTTTCTCCCCAGGCCTCCCCTGAAAATGGGTATTTATTACTCAAGTCAAACTTTCCCAGTAAACAAATGTCAATAAATAAATATTGTTTGCTACTAAAGTGAATGCAAAATATATCAAAACAATTTTAATTGAATGCTTTGTTAACATTTAATAAATATTATAAACAATGCAAAGCAGTCATCAATAACCAAACAAAACAATTAACCATTAAAATGCATTTATAGATAAACAGTAAATAAAAAGCAAAACAATCATAAATTTAATGAACTATATTATATAGAAAGAGAGTCAGCATAGCATTTCTCTATTTCTAATTTGTCTGCCTTAATACCACAACTAAAGTCTCCTTGAACTGAAATTCAAGCCTCTTAGTGACTAATTTCTACCTGGCTGGAATTTCCCAATGATTTTGTATGTCAGATCTAAAAAGTGTCCCTGGATCTATTCATTAACCTCAGTGGCAGCTCGTGCTATTGGACTGCAGGACTCCAGCCCCGACAGCTGTACAAAAAATAAAAAAAAAAAAAAAAACTTTTAACAAATCCCATAACTTGCACATGCGTGCTCGAAACTTGAATCCAGACTGCTGTTTAACCAGTCCAAATTTGGAAAGAAGGCATCAGTCTACAGATGCCCCAGAAGTCTATGCTTTTGCAGAAAGGACTTTGAGTTGCTGCTTGTGTTGGAAAACTTTGAATGGAGTAGTTTGCATTTGCGGATACTGCCATAACTGAGTCATTTGCATGAGGAAACAGGACTTTAAGCTGCTTGTGGTGTGTGTGTGTTTGTGAAATGCCACAGTTAACTATAACTGATGGCTAGAGACTAACTCAGGCTCAAACCATGAACCCTGGATGCAGGTAGCAAGAACCCAAATTCCCTACCCACCACCACATGTGAAAAATTTTGAGATTTTTGCCTCATATTTTTGATCTGTTCCTCATAAAATCTATGGTTTTCTGGATTTTGAATTCACCAAATAATGACAGACATTTGAATTTCAGACTTCATATTCTTCAAAAAGTACATGGTAACACAAAACATTTTATTCTAGCAATTTTCTAAGTTTATAAGATTAATATTTGAATGTTTTCTATATTTTTGGGGCTGTATTCCCCCATTATTGGCTTTGTCCAGGTGTTTTTTGCTAAGAGGTTGAGAGCTATGGTAAGAACTGAATTCACTAAATGATAGCCATTTAAGTTTCAGTCTTCCTGTCTTTCAAGAAACAGCTGATTTTGCATAGTGCTATGTTCTTCTGACTGTAGTGTACAGGATTCTGGGTTCAAGACTCGGCAGTGAAATGCATGGCGGTAGCACAGCATATTATTCTAGCAACTTTCCAATATTATATAAGCAATGTTTAAAATGTGTCCCTGGTGTTGGGGCTTTTGTCCCCCCCCCCAATAAATTTTGGCTTTTTCCATATTTCTTGTGCTCATGTGCTGGAAAGTTGATAGATACAGTTGAGTGTTGAGTAGATTTTACAAGGAGCTAAGACCTTCAGGGGATGCTGCTTATGCTGAGTCTGCTTGCATTGTCAATAACACAACAGGTCATGCACTTGCTTTCAATGTAGAAGGCTGTGTGTTCTACTCCCACAGGATGTAGATGCATTGCTGATACTGTACTGTGTTGTATTTTTAAATGGGGTGGATGTTGCAGTCCTGAGAATGCCCTCTTTGGAGAATAAACCTAGTAACTATGAACATGTTAGTTTGACATCCATTCGCTATAGCAATATTACTAGCTTATCATTTTTAATGTAACACAGGAAATTTATTCCTAAAGGGAAACTGGCAATTTATTTGTAGATGAAACAATGAAATATAAAGTTGTTTGCTAGCAGCAAACTATTCATTAGTTACAGATCTCTTTAATGTGGAATTATTTAGATGACTTTTACTTCTGTAGAGAGTGTACATATTTACTGATACTTGTGGGTTATAGAAGTATGAGTAGACTTTCTTGATGGAAATGTTCTGAATTGGGCAGTTTTTCCATTATTGATGCATGCATTTTGTTTCATTGTTTACTGGAAAAAGGTTTAAAACAATAAATTTAAAACACCCTCTAACAACTGTACTGTATTAGACAGGGAATATAATTTAGTACAATCAGGAAGGTGTATCAAATGACACATGTATGTTTCGTGTGCAAGGGGCCTATGATTTGAAAACAGCCTCAAGTTAATCTTTATCTGCCACTGGCCAAATGTATTTTCTTTGAATGTGGGTTTCAATGCTGTTTCAATGAATGTGAGTTCCAAGGGCAGAGACGTTTTAATGCTAAGTCTATTTTCATTGTGAGACTGCATTGCTTTGTTTAGCAGATGTCTATTAGTATTTCTGCTGTAAAATGTAAAATAAAACATTTAAATGAAATCCAAATCATTGTAGAAGTAAAGCAGTATGCACATTACAGTGTTTATGATAAATGGGGTGAAATAGACATGTAATGGGAAATTAGAATGACTGCGGGGGGGAGGTCCCATTCAACCATGATTTTGTGAGGGGAGAAAGGCGGCAAACTCAAAGACAGCCCCAGTTGAACTATACCTCTCAAATGTCCAGAATTTTACTGAATGAATAGATTTTTGCTTACTTTTGGTTTGTTCCTGTGGTTTTCTGGCAAATCATTTAGGAACGAAGTCCCTAAATAATGACAGACATTGAGTTTCAGACTTCATACCCTTCAGAAAAATGCATGCTAAAGCAAGACCTGTTATTCTACCAACTGTCTAAGTTTATACAAGAGCACTTTTTAGTACTGTCTGTATGCTCCCCCAATACATTTGGCCTTGTACAGCTTTCCTGCATTAAGAGGTTGAGAGGTACACACAAATAAATCATTTTATAGAATTAGGTATATCCAAACCTCTCAACTGTCCCTGACTTTGGCTCAAAATATTGCTCTCCCCCTAATAATCCCTCTGCAAAATGGCAATTTTGAAAGAAAATGTGGAGGGTTTACAAGTAATAAATACTTGTAATGATCAGAGTTATAGATTACTTTTATTTCAGAAATACATGTAGATTCTCTTATTTTGTTAGCTGCTCAACTTAACAGTACTAATATTAAAAAAAACGTATCCCTTCTTTGACAGGTTCACAGCTGTATTGTGTGGTTATTTTATATTTTTGCATCACGTTTTTGGTCCATTTTTCATAAAATTGTGGTTTTCTGGCAAATTAGTGGCAAATCATTAAAGACTGAAGTTAGAAAATAATGACAGGCAGGAGTTTCAGATGTCATACCATTCAGAAAAATCATACTAATGCAAGACCTGCTATTCTATTATCTTTCTAAGTTTATAAGAGCAATATTTAAAAATTTCCCTTATTTATGAGCCTTTGTCCCAATTCTATGTATGGCTTTGTCCAGATTTCTTGCTCTGAGGTTGAGAGGTATGACAAATGTGTCAGGGCCATCACCATCAGCCAGAGACATTTCAAATTGGGACATACTTATTGCACCCCACTCCCCCATGTAGTGAATCTGGATGTGTCCAAGCAAGGCAAGGAGCAGTTATGCAGTGTAAGTGTACAGAGTACCCCCCCATTCAAGGGAGACACAAGTATTACAGTGGCTTTTCACCTGTCATTGATTTTGCAGAATGTTCTGTTTTTCTGCCATATTTCTGTACTGTAGATTTATGCTTCTTATTATTCAGAAAATGCATGTTGGCATGTCAATTCTACGCATGTCTTTCGAACGCCACCCGACCGGTGGGAGGGGGAGAACATGCAGACTTCTGTGTGGAGTCTGCATGTCCTCCCCGCGGTCGAGTGGTGTTTGAAAGACATGCATAGAATGGGTATGCCTTCGTTGAAGGTTGGGCATCGAGCTGGCACCTCGGCATCTGCAAAAAATCTACTGCCAATCATTAGCGGATGGGAGTTCTGCTGTGGTGAACCCTAACCGGGAAAAGCCAAAAGAAAAATAACAACAATTATTCAGAAAATGCATGTTATTGCAGTGCCTTTTGCTCTGTGTTTAAGTAGCAATGCTTTAATGACCATCAGTTAAGCTTGTCTGAAATTGTAAGATGCAAGTTAGCTTTAATAAGCATACTGCTAAAGAATTACCAGCATTAAAAGCCTTTTTGTTGTCGCCATGCAGAGAATATTTACATAACTAGATAATGTATAAGCCTTAGGTATTGAAATGCATATGAAAGTATTTGTAATAAAGGACAGGATTACAGTACTTTCAGAAGCTCTCTACATTTGTTGGAGACTTGCAGTCATCTTTGCAGGCTTTACCAGTAAACTAAACAGAATGCCAATCTATCTTGTGTAGTCCATAACCTGTGCAGTAATCCTTTAAGCAATTGATCTTGAGCTTGTTTCTTGCTTACTGTTCATTTTTTACTTTAACCATGGTTTTCCCATGAAACGAGTAAATAGTTGTTGTCAGGCAGCAGGTCATTTTTGGATAAGAATCATTTTTACAAGTGGGGGTATCACAGAGATTACTACTTTCAGCATGTTACTCGGTACTTTTATAAAGCTGAATATAAATTATAATTAGAACTGGAGTACAAGGAGAAGTGTTTGAGTTGAGTGCTGTGTGTTTTTGTATACTTGATTTTGACTGGCATTCCAGTAATGTATTTAAAAAGTAATTTATTTTTTCATGCTTCACAACCTTTTTGTTTCCATCTAGATAGTAAGTAAGTTGTCATGTAGCCAATGTATTGAAATACTTTTTTTCTTGTACACTTCATTTTGTCTTGACTGGACTCTCATAATGATGGTTTGGCACCCAAGGCAGTGTATTTAATTAAGTCCCCGTTTTTGTGGTTTTGAGCATAGCTCTTCCCCTTTCTAGTTGGTCACACAGCTTCCTGTTGTCCCCACCCATTCAACTGTCTCTTGCAGCCCCCTTTTGATTTGAAGTCACCAGCCACCACTGATTAACCTGATTAATAAAATATAATTAAAACAAATAAATATGTAGAAAGTAAGAAAAGAAGACCAGTTCATGTTCAGAACAGGATGGAGTACAGTTGACCCAGTGTCTGCAATGAAGCAGATAGTGTAGAAGAAATTGGTGACTAAGAAAAAGTCAGACTAAGCATTAGTAGACTTATTTAAAGCATACAACAAGGCAATGGGGAAGCTGATTTGAAATGTCCAATGACTAAATGCCCTGGATATATTAGTTAAATTAGTTCATGCTATGTACAATGACCTAGTGACTCAGGTACAAGCAATGTTCAAATGCAAAGATGGGTTCTCAGTGGGAGTGAGTGTGCATCGGGTTGTTCAGCTCTGAGCCTACTGCTGTTCATAATGATGCAGTGACTCAGGTACAAGCAATGTTCAAACCCAAAGATGGGTTCTCAATGGCAGTGGGTGTGCATCGGGGTTCAGCTCTGAGCCTACTACTGTTCATACTTTTGACATATTACACTAGCAACCAGGTGAGAGGGAACAGATCAACAAGGCTCCTATATGCAAATGATGAGACAATACAAACTTACTCTTAACAGGATCTTCAGCTAATGATAGAGGAATGGAATGCACAACTGAAGGTACATAGGATGAAACTGAGTGTAGACAAGAAAGGGGTCTTGTCAGCAAATGAGGGAAAGCAGAAGAAGCTGAAAATTGAGATAGAATGGAAATAGTTGAACAGGTTAACAGCATCAAGTAATCAGAAAGGAGGAATTGAGATTGGGAAGTCAAAATGAAGAAATCAAAGCTAGATTCAGTGGTGCTGAAGTTATCTCATACAGCTTTTCAGTGGTAGTGTTTGACAAAAAAATGCCAAAGAAGCTGAAGAATATGGTATACAAAACAGCAGTATTACAGGTGCTTTTGTAAGGAACAGAAGCCTGGCAGTGAGGACAGAGAAGCTGTGGAAGCTTGAGGTGATGGGGAATAAGACCAAAACATTATTAATGGGATGCCCACTGTAGAACAGACAATGAAATATGAGTGGAAGCCAAAGCAGCCCCAGTTGTAGAAAACACAAAGGAGAAACAATTCCAGTGGTTCAGTCATATGCAGGAACACAACAGGTGATTTGACAATGAAGATTTGGGAGAAACAGGAAGAAGAAAAGAAGAAAAGAGGAAAAGAGAACATGCATCCAAGAGATGGATGGATTTTGTGTTAGAAATCCTGTTGAAATAAGTCATGACTGTTTATGAAGGTAGGACAGTGAGTTTTAATTGACAAGTATGGTAGCAGCTGACATGACACCACAACTCCCTGCAGAAGTGGGGAAGAAAGGGGCTGATGGTTATGATATCCTTCCATCCCTTACCCTCTGGCATCACTCCATTTCCTCAAAGGAGCTCTTTTACCTTCCTCCTGATGATAATCCAAATGTTGAGTATTATAGTACGGTATGTAAAAAATATGTATAGGAGTAACACGGAGGAAAATAAGAGAAAATGGTAAGTAAAAAAAAATAATCCAGAACAAAATAAGGAAGAATTTGGAAAATAAATTAATACTAGTGAATTGGATCAAGTACTTAGAAAAATAAATGTTGCTTCATTATCAGGCCCAGGTGGTACAGGATATGAATTGTACAAGAAATTAATGGACTGGCAAAAAAGAGTATGTTGTAAATGTACTGAATGAATAGACAAAGGAAGTGTTTGTTTATGAGTTACATAGTAGGACATCGAAATGTCTATGGAAGAAAGATGAGAAGAAAAAAACAAACAAAAAAAAAGAGACCCATCACACTAAATATAGATTTAAATTTTTATGAAAATAATATGGAGGAAAATAGAAGGAAGAATGAAGGACAGTATGGAAGAAACTATATATTATATAAAAGGGAATGGTCTAACAGCACACTTGCCTTTGGTGAAAATATTTGTAGGTTCAATTCTCATACCTCAACAATGGATTTCTGACACTATAGTGCAGCATTAGGGAGCATTGCACTCTTGAGTATGTCATCCTTCATATTAGGTGTTAAACTGAGACTCCATCCACTTGAGTTGGCACTAACGTAGGTGGATGCAAAAGATCCCATGGCACCTATTGAAAAGAGTAGGGATCCTCTACAGCATAAAACATTTACGTCTTCATATCTACAAAATGTACATATACTCAAAGTTTACTGTTGTGTTTGTTTTCCCTCTTCTTTTACATTTTTATTTCCCTTATTGCAATAATATCCTTCTTTACTATTTTACCCAAATATGCAGATACCTCCTCCCTTCTGTTTTGTAAATAGCATCTCTACCTGAACAGTAATGCCTCAACTTTTTATAACTCTTTTATATATTTATTTTCCATATCGTAATACTCTTCAGCATTATTATACAAATTCTCTAATACATTTCTGTACATTTTTCCATACATCACTTTTTCTTCCTTTCCTACATCATCCTTCCATTAAAAAACACTGTTTTATACTTCTTTTAAATTCAATCCAACATTCAGACCAGTTTTTCTGGAAATTCTTCAGGGTTATATGAGTCTCCTATAACTGCAATATTTAGCACTCTCCAATTTCAACCCATAATGTCTCATTTATTCTTTTTATTCCCTTTATATTTTAATATACTCCCTTTCTTCCATCACTTCCATACATATTGCCATATGGTCTTAAAAATCCATCATAACTATACCACAATCTGCTACCCCAAAGCCTTTTGATACAAAATAAATAATTTCAGATCCAAGTGACCCCTTCTATAAGTCCATTGACTTTTGTTCCACACAGCTAATTTACCACATTGTATTACTTTCTCTATGTTTTTACATATTTCCTTTTGTTTTTAAAAGTTCCCCGTAAACCAAAATTAATTCATGTTAACCACAACGTAGTCTATTTGGTGAAACATATTCTCTCATTCCTTGCTAGTTACATAAGAATATAATATTTTAATTCTATAAACATGTGTCCCCCCTCACATCCACAACAGTTAACCTTCCTATCATTATCAGTGTGACATCTGCTATTTTGCACTGTTCTTATAGCACACAACCACTTCAGAAAAACACTCACTTCATAACTTCCATAGTAAATTTCCACCTCACAATTTTTTGGTTTGAAGTCTTATTTCACTTGTCAGGAATCTTATATCCACAAGCATAATAATATCCAAGTCACATTTAGTGAACAATTCCAGTATCTCTTTCCATCTTACAGTGTTAATAATATGTTTCATCTTTACTGAAAGTACTCAAAAATGCTGATTTTTCTTTTTATGTTTAGGGAAAATATTGTTAATTTTTCATGTTTTTATATTTACTCCTTGTCCACTTCAATATTTTTCCCCGGGTTATGGACAAATAATCCTTGATCCTAAGAATCATTTTTTTTTGTTGAATAGAATTTCAAAAAATGTTATCAGTCTCTTTTCTTGACCACTTTTCCTGCATGCACTCTTTCTTCTTCTTTCCCCTCCCCATTTTTTTTCTTCTTCTAAAGTTTCTTCTTCACCTCATTTACTCTCTCCCTCACCTCTTGTTGTGCTTCCTTGTGTAGTTCTCCTCCCTTTCACCATCTTTTCACTGCTTAGTGTTAGTTCTTAACAATTCATCCAAAGTCTCCCTTTTTTACTCACTGATTACATCACACCTTTTCACAATTATTAATTAAATGAGAAAAGTCACCACAAAAGTAACATAATTTAGGCTGGCTGGCTAGCTTATCTTAATGCCCTGCTATGACTAGCTCCAAATTAGCACACTTGGCAAGTATTTCACCATTTTTATTTATGCATTTACTTTTTCACATTTCAAAACAGCTTCTAACTTACATTCTCCATTCTGTAAGTTTCTCTCAACTCTAACCTTTGCAATATTATCAACAGTTAAAAACAAACATTGTCTTCTTCCAGCTCACAGTTCTAATCTGCAAATTAACTTTTTTAAACATTTAATTTACAACCAGAAAACATATAATTGTTCCATGAATAAATGATCTTTTTTGTTACATGGATTCAGGAATTTCATCATTAGTTGATCAGTTGCAAATGGTTTTGTTTGTCTTTTTGTCTTTTCCTGGTTAGGGGATGCCACAGCAGAACTCCGGTCTGCTAATGCTTGGCAGTTGATTTTTATGATGCCAAGTTGCCAGCCCAACACCCAACCTTCAGCGAAGGTGCGCCCATTCACGCATGTGTTTTGGAGGCCACTCGACCATGGGGAGGACATGCAGACTCCACAAAGAAGGCACTCCAGCCAAGAATCGAACAGGAGAACCTCTCACTGTGAGGCAACAATGCTACCGCTGTACCACCACGGTCCCAATATGTATAAATGACCAAATTTCTTGAGTTTAAAACCCAGAACAGTTACCCAATTGTCCCATACAGACTATATTTTTATTACAGTGTAATATTTTATTGCTATTCTGACACTCTTCTTTAAAAAAACAGATTTATTTATAGTTTATTGCTGCTCTCTATTTTGACTGCTGTCATTTCTCCATATGTTTTATTTGCTACATTATATGCTACCACAAATGTAGACACTTTCCCATTTTGCTGCTACATTCTCCCCTCACTTTCTATCACTGCTACATAAGATTTAACTGTTGTATTCTCTGCTGCCACATCAGCTGGTTCCATTTCCACATTACCATTCTCAGCACTCCCAAAAAAGTTATCTGCAATCTCACCCCATAAAACAACAGAACTGCCACCTGGAACATCTTGCTCAATTATTTTCAACAGAACATCATCTGTAAGCCCTGACACAAGTTATGTTATCTGTACAATGTCAAAAGACTTGATTACATCTTTTTCCATGGAGACAGCTAAATGCTACTCATCTGTAGCATCCACCACACAGGAATCTTTTCTTGCTCCATATTGACAATTGTTTTCTCAAAATTCTCACTTTCTGCCTCCAAACTCTCCATAGCTTTTCTCTCCTCCTCCACCATGATGTTACTTTCCTTGGGCTTCTTTCCTGCTACTGTGGGAGCCCTCCAATGCCGTCTAGCAGCTCCAAGAGTATGGAGATGTTTACTTAAAAAGCATTATGTAAAATCCAATTTACAAACTTGCAAATTTGCATATTTCCAAATTTATGGCGTGTATAAATGTCCATTCCTTTCTGTTAGTGTGATATAATTATAGATATCCTGCTTTTAATTATGTTAAACATTTAGCTTCAGTACATTATTTGAAGCCTACCCCTTTTTTCCACAAGCACCATCTATTTTTTCAAAAAATTACTGCTAGTCTCCATTTATCATTAAACATAATTTCATTTAGCCTTTCATTCTGAATGGTTCATACAACATAAAATAATATTTTATTAATGTTATGAACATATCCCTTATTTTATGGCTATAATAACTATACATAATAAAATCCATATTTATTATATTTATCTCCTTTATATTTTCAAAGATATCGTATTCATACATTTTCTCCACAATTTTGCAACCCTTATATATTATAAGAAAACATTTTCTGTAGTTTCCTCCTTACCACAATATATGCAAACTCCTTCAATTTTTTTTAATGGTGCATTTCCCCTTACTATCAATCTATTAATCACCAATCTCCATTAAAAAAATCTTGACATCCTACTTGCTTATTATAGTATGCTTTATATACTTTTGTATCTTTAAATTTCCATTCACTAGCTCAGCCCAATGATTAACGTAATAATTTTGTATCATAATATTTTTATATCACACTTTCCTACTCATTTTCTATTTCATCAATTTTTATTTTCCATAAAAGATTTTTGATGACATCGTATTACTTCATTTAAACATGCTTTTCCTCTTTTGAAAAATTTTAACATATCTCAATGCTGTTTATATTTGTACTTTAGTATATTTACTACTAACTGTTCATTTTATCATTTATCCAAAGCGAACTATTATACTAATTCAAAGAAGCAGCACAAGCAATTGGGTTTATTAATGCTAAACCTCCAACTGCCTTGTCCATATATAAGACTCCTCTCTTCACTGGATTCATTATTGAACCCCATGTAAACAAATACTTGTAGTATTTCTTTTTCATAAATTATTGGCAACATATAGACATTAGCTAAATATCTCATATTTCTCAGTTTAAATGAATTAATTAAATACAGTTTTTTATTAAATGATGGCTTGTATGTTTCCCAATAACAGCAAGGCTAATTTATTTTATCTAATATTCTATTCTATTCTTCCTCACTTAAAATTTATTACCAAATCGTATTCCTAACACAGAGATTTATTTAATCAAGAAAGATGCTCCTTCTATCTATTACTTTTTTCTTTATTTAAAGTCATGTTTATTATATTTATAAAGTCATGCCTATTATATTTAATCATGGATGTATATAACATATAACTTCTTTCTTTGCTTCTTGTAATCAATATAATATCATCTGTATAAGGAAACATGACTGGATTGTTTATACTTTCTTTAATAATATAAGTAGTATCTCTAATATGCTAGTTTATATCACTAATACATTCATAATTAATGCAAAAAATATACTACTCAAAGGACATCCCTGGTGTATGCCATCCTTTATGTCTATTTCTTTGCTTAACCATCCAGTCATTACAATTCTTACTTTATTTTTATTATATGCAGGATAGCATACATTCTTAATTTTCTTGCAGATGTTATACTTTAACATAATTGTCCACAAAAGATCATGTTGTACTGTAGCAACAATTTTATTTAAATCGCTTTTCATTATCATAGTTTCATCAGTCCTGTTTATAATATCATCTTCAATTTACCTTACTATGAATAATAATTCCAGACATCCTTTTAAGCTATATATGCTATCTTCCATAATTCTATTTATTTTACTTTCCATTCTGTTCTGAATTACTTTCATAAAAATCTTTCAATCTGCATTTCTCAATACTATAGGTCATCAATTTACAATTTTATTTTTAACATCTTTTTTCTTGTTTTCCATGCAAATTTAAGTATACAACTGTATAAATCTTAATACATGTAACCACTCATTTATAACTTTTAAGAAGTATTTTTCTGCAAATCCATAAAATTCTTATACTATTGGTATCCTATTCCATCTAATCCATCTGACCCTGAAACTGACTGTAAATTAATTTGTCTAAGTACCTTATCTAATTCATATAAGGGAATCTCATTTTCCAATTTCTTATTGTTGTGTTATGTCAATCTTTAACATGCAATTCTTTTTTTTTCTTTCCTTCTCTATTGAAACATGTTCTTTACATCATTTACTATGATATCCATAATTTGTTCCTGAAATCTTCTTATCTCTTCTCTATCATTTGTCATGTATCTCATTATACTATATTCTATTTAACTATGCTACTCAAATAATCTGATACCATTTCTTTTTTATCTTGTAAATAATATATTTGCTTAAGTGATATACATTTTTTAAATTTTCTCTAGATTCTTTTCATGAATTCTTTGGTCTATCACATAATATTATCTATTGTTCCTTTCCAGATCTGTTAATGCATCCATATAAATTCACATTGTGTTACAATTTATTTTTCCTGTTTTTCATATATCTAACTGGTATTCAGTATATGTATGTGTGTGTGTGTGTGTGTGTGTGTGTGTGTGTGTGTGTGTGTGTGTGTGTGTGTATGTATATATGCATATATATATATTTTTTTTTCAAAACTACCCACTACTCGGACCAGTTTTTATAACATGCTCTTGTTGAAATATAATCTTTCCATAAACACATACTTATTTTTTTTTTATTTTCATCCAATAATTTCATTTTTATTCCTTTTCCCAATCTGATATACTCCTTATGCTCTATTTCTACCCATATGGCTGAGTGATCCGATAAGCCTGTTACAGGTGTCTATCCCTTAGCTATAGTTAATCCTTGTGATATAATAAAATAATCTATTTCTATCTTATATATATATATATATATATATATATATATATATATATATATATATATATATACATACCTTGACTATATGTCCAAAATTATTATTCTACATCTTAAAATTGGCACATTTTATAACTTCAATTATTTCTTAACACCGTTTCCTCTTTACTTCTTTTTTTCTCTCAAATCACAATTAAAATCTCCCATTAATATTATTCATTACTACATAATACAAAATTTTATTAAATACATTTTCCTTTCTTTACTTGTAACATAGGAATACAATGTTATTATTCTATATACCTGATTATGCCATCTGAGATCTAAAATACTTAATCTTCCCATGATTGCCAGTGTTATGTTCAATACATTCACTGACTTTCTATAAAACACAACTGTTTTTCAACATAATTCCTTTCATAGGTTCCATATTTTATTTCTTCTCCAAAGTTTCTCTGTTTGTAAGCTCTCTTCTAGTGTCAACAATATTACATATTCCAATATTATTATGTCAGCAACACACTTACTACACCAATTTAGGATGCCTATTCTACTTACATTTTGATAGTTTTCACACTTATTGAAAGCACTCTAAAGCTGCCTTTATGTCTATGTTGCAGCTTACAGGAAATTTTGTAAATGTGAAGTATTTATCTCTTTTGCATTGTACATTTCCTTTGTTTTCTCTTTTACTCTTTTCCTTTTAAATGTTCTTTTTCTGTCTGTTACTGTTTTGATATTAAAATTGTTTTAACAGTCACTATTTTCCAATTTAGATCTTCCTCATCATGTATTTCATAACCTTCTTCTATATTATCTTCTCTGTCATTTTTCTTTTTATCGTTCCTCTTTATCTTGTATTGAGACTGTTTCTTCTCTTTGTATATTGTCTGCACTTTTGTTTTCTTCTGCATCCTTTTTCTCTACATTACAATCCATCCATAAATGCCCAATTTTTGTTACGTTCATAACATTTCAGTTTACACTGTTTTGCATAATGAGCTGTTTCCCCACAAATATAACATTTCCTCATATCACAGTGAGTTATCAAATAATCTTTCTGGTTGTCTCCAATATTTTACAACACATGTGTTACCCTCTACATTAATCATAGTAGGGATAGGAACATTATTTTCTTTCTCCATTTTCAGTACACTGACAGTCCCATCATAGACTTTGCTAATATCCATAACATATTTACAAAGTTTGTTTAAATATCTCCTTAAAGTTTCTTTTTCAACTTCAGTTTTGTTTCTTTGTGAAATGTTTTGACCCCATGAGAATTCCATGAATTACAGTTATTTTTTCTCATATTCCCCCAGAAAACTTTAAAGAACATAAGTCTCAAAAATAATATCACAAAATGTATTTTTATAAATAAGAATAAAAGTATAAAAGTGCATACCTCCTGTGCCTTCACTACCAATGGGACCATTTAATTATTCCAAATATCATGTGTGCCCATTTCATTTTCTCCTAGTTCTGAATTCTCACCATATATTTCCTTTGATTGTTGACATTTTATTCCCCTGTTCATCTTTCATCAGTTTCCCTACAGTTTCTTTAACATCTTGGCATATGATTTCTTTGTCTAACACTCTTCTTTTAAAATGGCTTCTGATTCCTCTGATTGAAATTTTACATAATTTCTTATCATGAAACATCTTTTTCATTCTCTGTCTCACTCTGCAACAACAATTCCCTTAAATTATCATCCCACAACCCTCCCAACTGGAGCATTATAATAACACATCCATCATTGTTTGGAACATTTGCTTCCAAAGAAACAAATTCTGCTGAAACAGCTCCCCACAATCTTGTAGACTTGAAACACTGCACCAGCATTCACTTCTGTGCTATTCACCTTCTTGGATCACATGGAGTGCTGTTCTCCCAGATGACACTGCACTAGATATGGAGCAAGCATTCTCTTAAATGAGTAGGAGTTCTTTATTTATTATAATAGTATGTTTAAAATATTTACATTACTTATATATCATATATTATTTACAATAATATACATGTTCCATTTACAATTTGATACATTCTTATATACTCTACTTTTCCCCCTTGCCTTTTTTACACAACCAAAAATGTATCTTCTTCAGAATTTCACATAATATCCATTTTCCATAAAATTTAATTTCATTTAATCTGTCATCCCATATAGTCCATGAAATAAAAAAAAAACATCTTTTCAATTTCCTTCACCTCTTTCTGCATTTTATTACCATAATACTCATATTCTAACATTTTATTTATTTATTTTTTATTTTACATTTGTTTACTGGGAAAGTCCAACTGGATGCAGGTCCTTTTTCAGTGAAAGCCTAGGGAGAAAAGCTCTGAAAAAAAGTACAAAATGTAGAAACAGTACAAGAGATGCACAAACAGGTACAGAAAAATAGCACAAATCACTAAATACAAAGCACAAAGATAATTGAATTGAATACATGATGGAGACACTACAGAAGAACTTAAAAAAATGATGTATTTAAGAGATAGACGAATTTCAGAGGAGCAATATCATATACAATTATAACAAATGAGTCATGCTAAAATTTTCTGTGGGAGATGCATATTTTAATGTTAAAGCAGATATATGCATTGTCAAATACAGACATATATTGCATATGCAATTCAGTGGAAAGTAGTAGGACATTGATAACTGCAGACTGCTAAAAATCTAAGTTACCTAATGCTAGCCAGGACAGGTGCAAGAGCAGAGCCAAGTTTCAATTAAGTGTGACTTTAGAAGGTTTTTGAGCTATCGAGCAGTTGGAGGTTATTGTGTTTGTTAGTTTGTTCAATATCTTGGGAATGAAGTTTGAGGACAGCAAGTTCCTGGCTGAACTGTTTGCTTTTAAGATAGTAAGTAGAAGTTTATTGCTGGAATGGAGAGAGTGATTGTTGTTGTGTAGTTTTATAAGGTTCTGGAGAGAAGAGTTTTTTTTCCTGGTAAATACATGATTTTATGGGCAAAGATTAATTGATTAAAGAGCAGTAGTCATGGTAGTTCTAGCCAATTTAGTAGTTTTAGAGATATACAATGATGTGTCCGAGATGGGGAATCTGAGGTGAATCTAGCAATTTTATTACAGCAGGATTCTAGTTTAGCTAGATAGTTTTTCTATGGTTGGTTAGAATAGGAGAGGTGTATAGGAGTGTAGACAAGAGGTGTGCATGAGCAATGGTAGCTTTGGTGTTTATCGTTAGGAATTGTTTGTTTCTGTAGAGAGTGCCTAGTTTTTTGTGTACTTTCTTGATGGTTTGAGAGATATGAATATCAAACTTCAAAGTGTTGTCAATTTCAACACCTAGAAGTTTGGTGTGGGTTACTGGTATGATAGTGGCTTTATTTATGGATGTGATACTGAATTACAGGCTTGATGGGGGAGTTCTTGTGGGGTAGAAGAGAATGAGCTTGGGTTTGTTGGGATGTAGAATGAGATGGGAGTTAGTGAGCCATGTTTTGGCAGCTAGAAAAGAATATTTTTTTGAGTCTGGAGGTCTTGTAGAGAGGGGGCTCTGCAAATTAATGTGGAGTTGTCTGTGTATTGTATGACTGTAGTGTGGGGGGTAGAGATGTGGAGTCTGTTACTGAAGAGAGAGAATAATAGAGGTCCAAGGATAGAACCTTGGGGAACTCTTAATGTTAATGAAAGAAGGGGAAGTTAATTTTTCCATTGAACAGCCTACTGGCATCCTGATAGGTAGCTTTTAAACCAGGTTATAGAGGGAATACGGTTTAGAGTGGTGAGAACATTAATATGTTTGTTATGATTTACCATATCGAAGGCTTTAGAAATTTCCAGGAAGATAGTGGATACAACATTTCCATTATTTCTATAGTGGTTTACTGTGTTAGTGAAGGACATTAGGATTGTGGTAGTACTGTGATAAGGTCAAAAGCCATGTTGAGTGCTTGATAGTAGTTTTTGTGTATGTTGGTAATGCATCGATTGTGTGTGAACTACTCTCTCTGGGATTATAGATAGGGGAGACAAAATGGCAATTGGATGATAGTTGGTCAGTTCAGTGGAACCTCCACCTTTGTGTAAAGGTAGAATATGGGATATTTTCCAAATGTCAGGTACTAGGTTTTCAGACAATGATCTGTTGATTAATATGGCTACTGGATAAGCTATAGTTACTCTTGTTATTTGCAAGAAGTCTGCAGGGAGTTTGTCTGCTGCTAGTGTGGTTGGCTTCATTTTTTAGGTAGCTTTTTATGGTGTTAACAGAGACTGGTTGAAATGTAAAGGAGTCAGTAGTATTTTGAGATATAATGGTTCAGAGGTGTTGGGGGAGGTTTGGAAATTTGAGAGGGCTAGGTTGGTTTCTGTGAAGTACTTATTGAATTGAGTCGCTATATTATCTCAGTTATAAGTTGTTGGTGGGGGTGTAGTGGATTTACCTGGATGTAAAATATTATTAATGGCAGCCCAGAACTTTTGAGGGTTGTTATGGAGTTTTGTTTGAATATTATGGTAGTAGTTGATTTTGTCAAGGTTGACTAATTTTGTAGCTTTGTTTCTCAATTGTTTGAATGACAATTTTGAGGTCTCCCAAGCTTCTCTGGTTATTAACAGGGATCTACATTCCTTACTTTGCCAAGGTGCATAGTTGGTTTTTACTATAATAGTTCTTGGGGATGCAAGGCAGTTTAATATATCTAGGAAAGTGGTGTTGAATGACTTAGCCTCTTCAAGGGGTTGTTGTCTAATAGCATCCCATTTGTAGCTCTTTAGTGATGAGATAAAGTTGTTAGGGTTGAATGTTTTTTTGTTTCTGATTATGCAGTAGGTGGTCGGCTTACATTAGTGGGCATGGGTTCTTAGAAGCAAGGTTGGTTGAAGATCACTAAGGCCATCAGGAAGACAACGTAATTGAGCATAGGGTAATGGTGTTAATTCAGTCAAGGATGGACTCTTGTTTGGAAGATTTGTTTGTCCTTGTAGGAGAAGTGATAGATTGGGTAAATCCATAAAGGCTAATATGGGTTGCTGGATTTTGAGAGGTGAGACAATCAATGTTAAAGTCTCCCAGTATGATTATTTCTTGATGGAGGGCAAAGGAGATGCAGTGAAGTAAATTTTCTAGTGTGGAAATGTTATTCCCAGGTAGGATGTACCATCTATAACATTGATGTGTTTCTTCAGGTTACTTTGTGGCCTAGTAAAGAGTAGCTCAGCATTGTCAAAGTAAGGAATAATTAGCTTTAAGGTTTCAACTATTAGGTGATTTTGAATAATACTGCTACTCCACCACCCCTTTTGATTGGTCTACCTTTACGAATAATATTGTATCCAGGAGCTAGGATTTCATTGTCATGTTATTAGGCTTTAGCCAGGACTCAGTTAATGCTACTATGTCTGGGGAATAGTAGGAGAGTATAGCATGGAGGTCATGTACTTTATTTTCTATACTTCTAACATTCCTGTTTAGAAGGAGTAGGTTAAAATTGGTATTGCTGTTTAAGAGAGTTGCCAATAATGGATCCAAACAGGAGTCACCACACGAAAAATCAAGTAGAACTTTCTTTATTGTTACATAAAAACCACACAAGCGCTTTCACGTAGGTTAACTACGCTTCATCAAGTGTAAATGTTAGAAACAAATGAACCATCTTTATACTTGGCTTTTAGGCGGGAAAACCAGATAATCAAAGCACAATTAGATAGCAATTAAGACAACTTGTGTTATATTTAAAAGGGCAATGGTCTATCATTAGGAGAATGGTATGAATACATGTCAAAACCATTCAATGGCAAAAGTTTCAAATGCTCTTTTTATACAATATATTGAGTGTGTAACACATAAATCACAATATCATTAAAAA
This sequence comes from Protopterus annectens, assembly GCF_019279795.1. Lineage (NCBI taxonomy): Eukaryota > Metazoa > Chordata > Ceratodontiformes > Protopteridae > Protopterus > Protopterus annectens. Next base: position 1,784,896 of record NC_056729.1, read on the forward strand.
TAAATGCAACACAAAAACATAGTTGTTTAAATGAGTTGAGGCTAGTCAGTACTAGCTTGCAATTAGTTACCACACTCTTGTATATAATGCAATATTCTACACATTCATGCATTATCCCAATAATGTTATATTCCTCTGACATGGAATATACAATAACAGATTAAAATTATTTAATATTTAAAACCAACAAAACCATCGTTTAAAGCTAGATTACCAGACCACATAGCATCTGCATGATTCAAGGAAATAAAGTGCCTCCTCAAAACAATTCAAACTGAGAGAATAACAGTAAGTCCTCAGACAAACTGAAAGCAGTTGTCAAGTAACCTTCCGTTCTAAGACATTTAAAAACCAGATCTCATTCATTAATCTCACTAGCACGTAATGACTCTAGCACCCAACGGCCATTATGATTAAAAATTACTCAATGAATAGAAAATTTAAAAACAAAAACCAAGACAAAAACATTTACTTTCGAACATTGTTTAGAGGCAAAACAAAACATCCAAGTTCAGCAACGTTCATATACAGGAACGACAGACTCTCAAAACTAGTAATTCATTCATATCAGGCTCTCCAAATATTCATCAATCACCTATGAAGCTACCTCGCAAACTATGTAGTAACCGTGCCTGGCAAATAAACAACCACCATATCTGGACTTATTAGAAAGCGTAGTTTTGTTACCAGTTAACTAAAGGTTTAAACGCCCTCAGTTACAAAACTAATCGGCGTTTAAACTTCATCCGTTAGCATCACTTATCTGGCACCTTCCCAGATGACCAACCAACATTTATAGACTAATAGCAGTTAAAGCTGTAATAACAAAAGCTGCTCACCATGCGATGCATCATCCTTGCCATCCGATCAATCCCCATAAACAAAACAAGCCAAAACAAGGCAAGACATGAGCAATCCAACTCAGAGGTGTTCACGATCAGAAGTACTGATAGCGAAACTGAATACTGAATACTCATACCTCTGACGCTCTCAGCACCTCCGCATCTACCATATATAACTGCAACCAAGATATTTACCAAGAATGCTACCATGTCTAAACTTGTTAAATTCTTAACTACTAAATAAAACAAACTTCCAATACCTAAAACAAATAGTATACAAGATCAACATCAAACAGATATAAACCTAATTCAACTCAACACAAATAACTATTGGAAGTGGAAACACAGCATTGATGCTGTTTACTCATGGGCAAACCATCTAAAAGTATGAAATAAATAATAAATCCATCCGGTCAAAAATCCAAGGAGTGAATGACCTCAAGGCAATGTCTTTGTTATATAAAGTAAACACACAATATTATTGCTGTTTTATCGTAGTCAGACCATCTAAAATAAACAACAAGTCCATCTGGATCAAAAATCTAAAAATGAATAACCTCAAAAATCTTTACTATATAGATGGCTACATAGTCATGACCATCAAACTAAAATAAAATAAAAATAATAATATTATCAAAATCTTATAGTATTAATACAAAATATAAAAATGACATATTGTATAATGAATATATATTAGATGTTCAATATTTCTTTCGATTATCTAAAACAGGTTTAATGGATACTGTATAATTAATACCTGGGGTATATGTGCCCTTAATGTAAAAATCCATTTCAATTCTCTAATGGCCAGCTGATTATTGGTATCACCTGCTCTGGGGCTCAATGGCAACATTTCTAAAACTTTAAACCCAAAAGTATGACTGGGATGCTCCATGACATGTTTGGCTAAAGCATTAGACTCTTTTTCCTTCCTAATATCATAACAGTGGTTGTATACCCTATCACGTAGCCGTCTCTTTGTTAGGCCAACGTAAAATGCATCACAGAAAATACATGTAGCTAAGTATATCAAGTTGCTACTATTACAGTCACTATAGAACCTAGGAATAAAGTAAAAAATGCCTTCAGGATGAATAAAACTAACCTTTTTAGATATAAACATTAAATAATTTTAATCTGTTATTGTATATTCCATGTCAGAGGAATATAACATTATTGGGATAATGCATGAATGTGTAGAATATTGCATTATATACAAGAGTGTGGTAACTAATTGCAAGCTAGTACTGACTAGCCTCAACTCATTTAAACAACTATGTTTTTGTGTTGCATTTATTTTTAATGATATTGTGATTTATGTGTTACACACTCAATATATTGTATAAAAAGAGCATTTGAAACTTTTGCCATTGAATGGTTTTGACATGTATTCATACCATTCTCCTAATGATAGACCATTGCCCTTTTAAATATAACACAAGTTGTCTTAATTGCTATCTAATTGTGCTTTGATTATCTGGTTTTCCCGCCTAAAAGCCAAGTATAAAGATGGTTCATTTGTTTCTAACATTTACACCTGATAAAGCGTAGTTAACCTCATTGAAAGCGCTTGTGTGGTTTTATGTAACAATAAAGAAAGTTCTACTTGATTTTTCGTGTGGTGACTCCTGTTTGGATCCATTATTGGCATTTTGGTTTTTCGCTTTCCTAACGGAGTCTTTGTTTTGTGGCTGCAGTTCTTTATATAACTTTGTTTTCTGCTTGGTGCTGCTGGCCACTTTTACTCATGGAAACTACCGATATTGAACTAGATTTTACTCCAGAGACAAGGACACCAGCTTCTATTACCTGGGACATTATCAAGTACAATGCTGAGAATCCTTTATTGACTCTGGAATTGAACAATTTAGCGAATGCTACACCACAACCTTCTACTGGTGAGTCTGTAGTTGAATTTAACAAACTCACAAGGGCGTTTCAAGATGACTTGTATCAACTGCAAAGGTATGTGTGGCAAAGACTTCATTTAGAGGCATGCATCCATTTTAAAATCGTACCTAGAGGTATGCGTGTCTTTTGTATGCCCTCATATGGTAACTCTCATCCTGTATTGTTAAGGAGGTGGCAAGACCTAAACATACAGTTGGGCTTCAGCTATGTGAACTTGTTACTGGAATACTTTGCCCCACTAGAGGCATCATTAAGAAAGAAAATAGAGCTTCAACATAAAGACATTCTTGAGAAATTCTCTAGTGAATATTTTACCAAGAGACTAGATGATATCCTAAATCAAGTACATTCATTCAGTGAACGTCTAAAAGTAGTGAAGCAGAGAAAGATTCAGAGAGATGCCAAAGATTTTGCCACAGGTCAGATTTTTATTTGGCCAAAAATAACAATTCTCACCAACAAGGTGCTTCTACTATGATAAATTCAGATATGAACACTGATTCAGAACCTTTCGTCAATATGCCCATGAATAATGTTTCTTTAGACATATTGCCATCATTAGCAGCAACTAGTATACAGAAGATCAACCCTATATCACATAACACTCAACCTTCCTATTCTTCAGTGGTTACGAATGAGGCCCATTGCTCAAGTGACACACCTCCACCTAACCAGCAAGCTGCTGCCCCCTTTTTTTCTGCAGGGGCAAGACCTAAGGAATCTGCTCCCGTATTGAACACTTTTTTACCTTTTCCAGTGAAGGAACGTGTGGGGTGGCGCGGTCGTTCTCACAGCAGAGGACCAAGAAAAAGAAAAAGTTCCGAAGAGAGGTTCCAAGCACCAAGGAAACAGCGAAATTGAATTCCCTCATATACAATGTTTCAACTTACAGTTTATCTGACTCAGATGTTTCTCTTTTAGAGAAAGGTCTTAATTTTATACCTTCTCAAACCAGCTCCCTTAATGATGTTCTGGTAGATTTAAGATTATTTTGTCGTAACGTTTCACTTAAGGTTCTGTTTAGGAATAACAATGCAGTCAATACAAGTGAAGTTAAGCATTTCTTTAGAGCAAAAAGTAGTTTTACACCTAATATGCCACATAATGTTGAAAGTTTTTTAAAAATGTGTGAATCTGATTTTTATAGATGGTTTACTCAACATAAAAAGATGCTGCTTTTTAACATGTCTAGAGCAGAACAAGATTCACTGCTTTCTCTAAAAAGAAACGCTGATATCATTATCAAACCAGCTGATAAAGGTGGAGCCATAGTTATAATGAACTCTCTAGACTATAATTCAGCTATGTTAAATCTTTTATCAGAAGATACAGTCTATGAGAGAATCAGTAACATGAAATGTCAGAAAATTATTAAAACTGTACATGCTGATTTATATGATCTTTTGTTAGGGGACAGATAAGCTGTGAACTGTATGAATATCTTTTTATAGAATATCCAGTTATTCCCTTGATAAGAGGTTTACCCAAAATACATAAGGGTCTTCGACCGATACCTATGAGACCGATAGTTTCGAGTAACAACTGGGTAACCTGTACCATCTCCTCCTTTGTAGAAAGTATCTTGAGACCCTTAGTAGACCGTATTCCACATATTCTAAGAGACTCCTACCAACTAATTGACTTTTTGAAAGAACAAGATTTTAAAAATAATGATACACCTCTGTTATTAGTGACAATGGACGTCAAAATCTATTTACCTGTATCCCTAATGAGCTAGGGCTTCAAGCAATTGATGAAGTCTTGGCTTCTTCATCTGGTTACAGTAACAATAGGATGATTCTTATACACTATCTCCTTGATGTTATACTCAACAACAATGTCTTTTGTTCCAGGACCAACTTTACTTGCAGAAATGGGGGTTGCCATGGGTACCCCTGTGCTAACAGTTATGCCAACTTGGTTGTATATAACTGGGAACAAGAACATTTGTTTAACCATCCTGAGTTTAAAAGAGTGAGAGTTTACAAGAGATTTGTAGATGACGTCCTCTTTGTATGGGATGGAACCGAATCAGAATGTATTAGATTTGTTAATGAACTGGAGAACTCTTCATCTTTTTTAAGATTCACAATAGAGACCTCCCATGTTAAGACACATTTTCTGGACTTACAACTAGAGTTTGAGGATGACAAGATAATTACATCTCTATACAGGAAGCCAACCTGGAGAAATACGCTGCTACATTTTAGCAGCATGCATCCCAGGTATACCTTTAAAGGCATAATATCTAGCCAAATGCATAGAATTTTTAAAATCTGCCAGAGTAGTGACTCCTTAGAAAGAGAAATAAACACTCTAGAGGTATTATTTAGAGAAAGGGGTTATCCCGTTAAAATGTTTATGGACTGTAAACAGCGATTTATAGACAAAAATTATAATTCAGATGGAACAGCAACTGATAGGAACACAGGGGGCAATAATTATTGCATTACAGCGAAAGCCAGATTTACAGATAAATTAAGTTATGTCACCAATTTTACTAGTGACAGTTTCAGTTTGAACAAGATTATCACTAGAAACTGGAATGTATTGGTTACAGACGCCTTCACAAAAACTATAGTTGGAGAACATCCCAGATTTACATATAGAACCTCTCAGAATATGAAAGAAATTTTATGCTCAGAGCACATATATTCATTTAATAATACTGTTTATGAAAAATTGGGTACTTTCCCATGTGGTGGATGTTCGATGTGTCCGTTTATATCTAAAAAGGTTAGTTTTATTCATCCTGAAGGCATTTTTTACTTTATTCCTAGGTTCTATAGTGACTGTAATAGTAGCAACTTGATATACTTAGCTACATGTATTTTCTGTGATGCATTTTACGTTGGCCTAACAAAGAGACGGCTACGTGATAGGGTATACAACCACTGTTATGATATTAGGAAGGAAAAAGAGTCTAATGCTTTAGCCAAACATGTCATGGAGCATCCCAGTCATACTTTTGGGTTTAAAGTTTTAGAAATGTTGCCATTGAGCCCCAGAGCAGGTGATACCAATAATCAGCTGGCCATTAGAGAATTGAAATGGATTTTTACATTAAGGGCACATATACCCCAGGTATTAATTATTCAGTATCCATTAAACCTGTTTTAGATAATCGAAAGAAATATTGAACATCTAATATATATTCATTATACAATATGTCATTTTTATATTTTGTATTAATACTATAAGATTTTGATAATATTATTATTTTTATTTTATTTTAGTTTGATGGTCATGACTATGTAGCCATCTATATAGTAAAGATTTTTTGAGGTTATTCATTTTTAGATTTTTGATCCAGATGGACTTGTTGTTTATTTTAGATGGTCTGACTACGATAAAACAGCAATAATATTGTGTGTTTACTTTATATAACAAAGACATTGCCTTGAGGTCATTCACTCCTTGGATTTTTTGACCGGATGGATTTATTATTTATTTCATACTTTTAGATGGTTTGCCCATGAGTAAACAGCATCAATGCTGTGTTTCCACTTCCAATAGTTATTTGTGTTGAGTTGAATTAGGTTTATATCTGTTTGATGTTGATCTTGTATACTATTTGTTTTAGGTATTGGAAGTTTGTTTTATTTAGTAGTTAAGAATTTAACAAGTTTAGACATTGTAGCATTCTTGGTAAATATCTTGGTTGCAGTTATATATGGTAGATGCGGAGGTGCTGAGAGCGTCAGAGGTATGAGTATTCAGTATTCAGTTTCGGCTATCAGTACTTCTGATCGTGAACACCTCTGAGTTGGATTGCTCATGTCTTGCCTTGTTTTGGCTTGTTTTGTTTATGGGGATTGATCGGATGGCAAGGATGATGCATCGCATGGTGAGCAGCTTTTGTTATTACAGCTTTTTTACTGCTATTAGTCTATAAATGTTGGTTGGTCATCTGGGAAGGTGCCAGATAAGTGATGCTAACGGATGAAGTTTAAACGCCGATTAGTTTTGTAACTGAGGGCGTTTTTAAACCTTTTTAGTTAACTGGTAACAAAACTACGTTTTCTAATAAATCCAGATATGGTGGTTGTTTATTTGCCAGGCACGGTTACAATATAGTTTGCGAGGTAGCTTCATAGGTGATTGATGAATATTTGGAGAGCCTGATATGAATGAATTACTGGTTTTGAGAGTCTGTCGTTCCTGTATATGAACGTTGCTGAACTTGGATGTTTTTGTTTTTGCCTCTAAACAATGTTCGAAAGTAAATGTTTTTGTCTTGGTTTTTGTTTTTAAATTTTCTATTCATTGAGTAATTTTTAATCGTAATGGCCGTTGGGTGCTAGAGTCATTACGTGCTAGTGAGATTAATGAATGAGATCTGGTTTTTAAATGTCTTAGAACAGAAGGTTACTTGACAACTGCTTTCAGTTTGTCTGAGGGACTTACTGTTATTCTCTCAGTTTGAATTGTTTTGAGGAGGCACTTTATTTCCTTGAATCATGCAGATGCTATGTGGTCTGGTAATCTAGCTTTAAACGATGGTTTCGTTGGTTTTAAATATTAAATAATTTTAATCTGTTATTGTATATTCCATGTCAGAGGAATATAACATTATTGGGATAATGCATGAATGTGTAGAATATTGCATTATATACAAGAGTGTGGTAACTAATTGCAAGCTAGTACTGACTAGCCTCAACTCATTTAAACAACTATGTTTTTGTGTTGCATTTATTTTTAATGATATTGTGATTTATGTGTTACACACTCAATATATTGTATAAAAAGAGCATTTGAAACTTTTGCCATTGAATGGTTTTGACATGTATTCATACCATTCTCCTAATGATAGACCATTGCCCTTTTAAATATAACACAAGTTGTCTTAATTGCTATCTAATTGTGCTTTGATTATCTGGTTTTCCCGCCTAAAAGCCAAGTATAAAGATGGTTCATTTGTTTCTAACATTTACACCTGATGAAGCGTAGTTAACCTACGTGAAAGCGCTTGTGTGGTTTTTATGTAACAATAAAGAAAGTTCTACTTGATTTTTCGTGTGGTGACTCCTGTTTGGATCCATTATTGGCATTTTGGTTTTTCGCTTTCCTAACGGAGTCTTTGTTTTGTGGCTGCAGTTCTTTATATAACTTTGTTTAAGAGAGTTGTAATACGTGAACAGGTGGTTGGGCTGATGGAGACACATTGTCAGGGAAATGGACCTGGGTTTGGATGTATGTCTCCACAGAGAATAAGTTGCTTGGCAAGTTGAAAGAACAGTTTGGTGAGCTTGATATGAAGTTTGGTGTGCTTTTGGCAAGTTACAAAATGGGCTCTAAGTGGGTGGAATTTATTAACAAAGTATGATGTGTGGCTGGTGTTAAAACGAGTAGGGGCTATGCTATAGTATATGTTTTGGTACGATGGGAAAGTAGTTTGCCTGGGAGTTAGGCTGCAAAAATTGATTGTTGTATGAGGAAAGGTAATGTAAGAGAGTGAACAGTGTAGTTGTGATAGTGTGCAAGGCAGTTAGGGGTATGTGCTTGCTATTTAGGCTTGGCATTTTATGTAGGGGTGCTACTGAGGTGGGCCAATATGCATGTTGTGATTGGCAGAGAATATTGTGGTAGTGGTTTACTAGCTATAAATGTAAGGAAAGTGGAGGTGGGTGGGAATGGGGGTAGGGTAGGAGAGAAAAGTGAGCCTGAAAGCAATGAGGGTAAACAGACTGGGTTGAGCCAAGGGACAGAAAATGGAGTGAGGCTACAGTAAAAAAAATCAATAAGGTAGCTCCTGTGTTGTAGCTCCAGGTAAGTGGGACAGAAACGTCTGTGATTGCTAAGGGGACTGGTAACCTAACTGACAAGTAGAAGACTGCTGCAGTAAGCAGGAGTGATGGGAGTGATGGGAGTGGAGTAAGTAGTGGAAATGACCAGGGCAATTTAAGACTATGCATGGAATGTATCAGGGTGGAGCCAATCACTATAGAAAAGGTAGTAATGAGAGGGCAAAGCATGGGAGATGCTAGCCAATTAAGAAGAAACTGCAATAGAGGGGGGCCTTATTAGTATGCTGCCCATTTATCTAGTTTAACAGAAATAGTATTTCCAAATTAATATATATATATATATATATATATATATATATATATATATATATATATATATATATTGATAGGGTCTACATCATATGTTTGAAGTTTGAAAACTTTGAACGTTAAAAAACTGAATTTAAATGTTTTAAGATTCAAATGTCAAATATATGATTAAAAAAAAAATAAACCCAAAACTAACTGTTGCAGTCATTAATGGAAATCTTCCCTTTACCACGTTATAGTGCGGTCTCGGGTTTGCTATATTTAAAGAGCAACTGTGGGGGGTGCAGGGCAGCTTAGCCCCTGGTTACAACAGTCAGATAAGTTCCCTTTCTTCTTTTTTTAATCATATGTTCGATGTTTGAAACTTCCAGCATTTAAATTTGTTTGTTTAATGTTCGAAGTTTTCAAACTTCGAACATGTGATATAAACCTATATATATATATATATATATATATATATATATATATATATATACACATAAAATTTATCTAAAAATAATAAAATATATATATATATATATATATATATATATATATATATATATGCTTTTATTATTTCTGATGCACTCCTAACATAATTTTCTTCTTTCTTTCTTTTCCTTAGGCCACAATTAAAATTTCTCACTAATATTATTTCCGTACTCACTCCAACATAATTTAGAATTTTTAAAAAATGTTTTCTCTTTCTTTTTTTTTTTTTTTTTGATATATGAATATACTGCAATAATTATATATACATCTTTTTTCCATCTTGTACCTATCAGAGTAATGCTACCTAATTTTACTGCAGTGTAATCTTGAACTTTTATTGTTTCATCACATAATTTACCTAATTCTGATCATGTATCTTTTCCCATGTTTCAAGTAATGTCACCATCCCATATCTCTCCTATTTGTAACCTTTCTTCTTCTGTTAATATTATTTTGTCTTCTAATATAACAATATGCATATCAAGTGTTGAACACCATTCTAATATGTTTAATCTTCTGTTAATGTTCTTTAAGCTGTTAACATTTCTACCTAAGATTTTCACCCTTTTTCAATATAAATTGTTAATCCTATTTTACTTCTACCCTTTGCCTTTTTTATTTTCTTTCGCAACTACACTTTTAAACTTCTTTTTTCTATCCTTCACCCTTTTCCCTATAGAATTTTTCCCTTAACCATTCTCCAATTCATATATTCACCTTCACTTATCTCTTGCATTGTTCCCTCTACTTCATTATTTTCATTTCTGTTCTTCATGTTCATCTTCTAAATTTGCTTCTATTTCATGGTCACATTTATGCTTTTGCTCTTACCCTTTGACCTCTATCTTATCTTCAAAATCCACCTATGTGTGTCCTGTTTGTTTGCATTTTCTACACATCCTATCACATTTCTTAGCTTCATGCCCTGATTTACTACAAATGTAACACTTTCTTTTGTCACATTTAATGATTAAAAAAATGTGTTCTGCTGCCCCCTGTATTTAATAAAACCTCTATTTCCTCCTATATTTATCATACTTGGAAAATGTATAACACTTTATTTTTCCATTTTCAAAATTACACTACATTCCCATCCCTTAGTGCATATAAATGTTTGTAACTCCCATAACACCTCTACATAAAGTCTTTAAAAAGTCTTTTAATACTTCTTTCTCAACTTTCATCTAGAACTGCACAAAAATTATCTTTTTTGTCTCTCTGTTAAATGTTTGTGCCACATATAAATTCCATGGATTACAATTGCCCTTCATTTCAAATTGCTATTAACATTTCTCCATATATTGACCTATCTCAAAGAGAATGTTACAATACATATCTTTATCAATGTGTATAAAAGCTCTTACTTCCTTAGGGAAATACCCAAGGGTACAATTACCATGTCCTAAACCTCATACCTTTCACCTTTAATGATCAGCCCTACCATAATTTTTTTTTTGTTGTCGCTTTTATTACCTCTACTCATCTTTCCCCTTCCTTCACCATCTGCACATATGACTTCTTTTTCTCCATAATCTGTTTCACTTCTTCTTCTTGCATTTTGTCTAGAATCCCCATACATTATGCTACTATTTCACACTCCAGTTTGCTCTGGCTCAACATATCACTCAGATAAACATCCTTCAACCCGCCTGATTGGAGGGATCTAATCATACATCCATCCTGTGATTCTTCTTGAAACAACCTTTCCTGGAAGGAACCTTCCAAATTCTCTCAGTTAACCACCCTCACTCTCTGTTATCACATTGTTTTGTGAGGGATCAGACTCCTTCACCTCCAAAACAACTCTTTTGTCTCTGGAATTGGTTACTCTACCAACCATCTCCTTATCGCCATCATGATTCACCATATTTCTTCCTGCTTCTCCAATTCACCTCCATGCTCAGACTAGATGCAGGAAGTGATACTACAAACAGGGTCCCCATATCTAAAAAGACTAAGGGAAGTTCCCAGATGCATTGGTCAAATTTTCCTTAATAGTATAAAATACTACCCCATGTCTCCCTTGAAAAGAAACGTAGAGTCTAGTGGGACTAACCCGGACAACAATGGATAAATAAAGAAAATACTAATTTAGAATACATGCCTGTTTACCTAACTCTACTTGTTCTCTGCCTTCTCTCAGCAGATTGCTTGTTTCTTCTTCCATGTATACCTAAATAATGCATTTTTGATTAATTTCCCTTGTCAATCATTTTTACATTATTACATTGTCCCTTTAATTGGGTACCTGTTTACACGTGAAAGCCTATAACACTAGTAATTTGATAACCTGAGAATTGTTTGTGCAAGTCCTGGCATAGCTAGGCTGAATGAGTGAAAATGCAGACTTACATATACTATATCTGAGATTAGCATTTCTTTGAAAATTCCCTTTTCTTTGATATATGGCAATCTCCAAGTTAGTATATATAAGTTCAGGGAAGTGTTGAGCGCTACCTTTACATCTAGAGGGGCAGGGGTTCTTGCCCCTCCTACTTAAAATAACTTTAAGGAAGAACAATGATGTTCAACATTTCCTGTTTTCCTGTGGTTTGGGATTTTTTTTTTCTTTTCACAGTTCCTGCACATGCACTTATATTTCCTTCAGAAAGTTAAACAGTATATTGTTGAGACCATTTAATTGACTTTCCAAAAAAATCATAGAGCTTGTACAGTGATTGCAGTATGGAGGGAGTAGTGAATGTACCCTTTTGCCCAGTTTCTGCAGTCTTGGAGTTGGTATATATCATTTTCATGGCATGTCAACAATATGTAGCTCAACATTCTGTAACATCAATGTTATGACATAGACCCCCTAGCAATTACAGGTCTCAGCATTATAAAATGGAGGCATCATAAACTACAGTCCTCAGAACTGCAATTTTGCAAGGGTGAATGTGCATAATAAATACTAAATACATATTAAGCCCAAGCCAGCAGAATATAGGGGTATTTTCTGTACTTTGAATTACAGTTATTTCAGAGTTTGTACATATATATATATATATATATATATATAGAGAGAGAGAGAGAGAGAGGGAGGGTGGACATTGCTCAGAGCCCAAGTAAGAGCTGCAGAAGAACACAGCCTCCCTCTGCTAATATGCTTTAAGGATGCAACAGTGAGCTTTGGAATTTGTTGTTTGTTGAATTCATTGCTTAATTTTTGAAGTGCTGATAGTATTGGGTCTTAGACTTCCAATGATGATCACTTTGAACCTTGTTTGTAGCCTTATTCTCATTTCCTTGTATTTCAGCCTATCGGTATGCTTTTTCCCCTTCAGCTTCTGATACTAAGCCTTTTTGAAGTGAAACTTCTTTAGTCATGGTAGTGTGAATTTGGAGTGAAACGAAAAGTGAAATGAAAGTGAGACTCCAGTGGATGGTGGCGCTGTTCTGTTTAGCAGTAGTTTCAAAGAGACTAACCATTTCAGCTAGAGTACCAGTATTTTATAAACTGCCATTGTAGCTACAGTACTGCTTGAATGAATGAAGTTTGACACTTCCCTTGCTTTGAGCTGATGTTAGCGAAGAACTTGTGGAATCTTTAATTGCATTGTCATTGTTATCATGCAAGGTAGCAGTCATTCTGGAAAAGTACCAGTGCAACACTTCCTGCATTAACAACATCCTGAGGGGTAGTAAAATTATCATAAATGCAACTAATTAACAAAGGAAAATCACTCTTAATGCCACACAAAGGATATTCCAATATACCAAAACTACACACTTTGATGAAATCTTCTTGCTTTATTCTGTAGTTTTAGTTATTGCCTTATTTGCTAATCAGACAGTAGTTATCAGGAACAGATGCTTGCTTTAAGGGATTAAGCAGGAGCTCTGAGCTTGTTAAAGGATTTGCTTAGTGATAGGATATGCAAGCAGAAGTTGTCAAATGCAAGCCATAGCTAATTTGCTATATTTGTACAAACTAGGTCATAGCTCATTAATATAGCATATGGGCTATATTGCCAGCAGCATAATACTCTGCAAATTTTATAGCTAGGGCACCTAAGCAAATGTATTCATCTTCACATTCTGACATGTCATTTATAAGAAACATTTTTTGTTCTGTTTCTGGCTCCCATTTTAATGGAGATCATAGACTCTTCATGCTAATTTATTTACTTCTTATTTTATCGATTTGTTGACCAGATAAACCCAATGAGCACAGTTGTCCCTTTTCAGTGGCAACATAGGAACACTGTTTTTGTTATGTCACTTGCTCAAACTCATACAAAAGGCAAGTGAAGGTATTGAACTCTGTATCTTGGGAAGAGACAGCAGCTCACTCACAACTCAGAGCTTTAATCATCTGTACTAATTGCCTTCTACCTATTCAGCCAGTTCACCCCACCTCTGGATACAAGACACCTATAGTCTATATGTTCCCCCAAGGAATGAGGGTTGAGTTGTGGGAGTAATGTATCATTCTTTCTTGGGAAATTAGGATTTTTGGAATTAAACATTTTTAGGCACAGTAGTTTGATTTCAGAGTGAAACAAAAAGTGAAACAGAAGTGAAACTCCACCAGACTGTGGTGCTGTTTGGTGTCTGACTGCTGCCGAACCACGGTGGCACTGTTCAGTGCCCAACTGCTGCCGAACCATGCAGAATGGAGGTGGCAATAAAGCATTATGTTTCCTGTGAATTAATTATTACAGGTATTTACAGAAAATGTGGCAATTCTTTACGAGTCAAAACCAATCACTCTTACTTATCATCCTACTGCAAGTGTTTCAGCATCCACAGTGATGTGCTTACTGTTTGTACTCTGTAAAATGTCTCCAAGTAGCAAGACATGACATTAATAAATATGTTTTTCTTCACATAGCAGCTGTCTTCTGAAATCTTGATAGATGTTACTGCTGGACAAAGATTGTACACTTACATATTTTTAGTCAGGGAATTAACTATATCATTAAAGAACCTTTTTTACAAATATTCATGCTAAAACTGTTAAAATTACTGTGGAAATTTAATTGTTTTTGGAGGTCTGAAAAAGTGTTGATAATTAATATACAGTCCCCAGGATTCTATAAATTCTGTGCAAGAATAAAACTATTCTTGTACAGAGTGGTACTTGTCCATATAGCACAACAGTGCACCTTGCATATTCATGAAAGCTTGCTGCTGTTCTACCTATACAGACATGAACCATGAACGAGTGCAGGGGGCATGTCCAAGTAGTGCACGGACACTGAACACACCGCCTGCACTCAGAAAGTGGTGTATGGCACTTTCTAAATTGATCTAGCATAATATTAGAGATTTACTCTAATATTATGCCAGTATTTCAGTGTCCGCAAACACTGAAATGAAATAATGATCCTTTCAATGTCCGCAGACACTGAAATAAACATAGGCATCAAGAAAGCAATGCAGGGGGTGTGTGACAGGTTCAGTGACACATCTCCTGCATTGCCAAAGTGCTGTCAAAGACCTCCACAACCTGCTAAAGCAGGAAATGTGTGCAAATGCACAAATAGTGGGGGATAAACCACTCAAAAAAGACACCACAGACATATTTCCCATTATACTTAGAAAGTTGATAGAAAACAGGTCATGCATTAGCATAAATTATAGAAGGGTAGAAGTCTGAAAGCAAATGTATGATAATATTCCCTGACAGCAGTACATGTGGACAAAAGCACAAATAATGGGGAGAAGAACAATAAAATAGGGACATGTCTGAAAAATTGCCCTCACCCACTTAGAAAGTTCATAGAAAACAGGATATGTATTAGCAGGAGTCCCTGAATGATAGAAGCCTAAAAGCCAAATGAATGTCATTACTTCACATTTGCAGTTCACAATGAATTGTCAGAATACCACAAGACTCACTTATATAACATAATTATGTAATAATAATATATACTTTTTTTCTAGGCTAAGGAATGTTTAATCATAACTAAGCAGGTATGTGCCTTATGACCCTCCAATTAACATAGCTTAAACATCGCATAGGAGATAAATGCAAATATAGAGGTGAAATTTCCTAGCCAAGATCATATATTGGTTAGAGTCCTAGCTTTACATGCAGGGAGTCATGGTTCGAGTACCAAGACAGGCAACTCAGTTTTCTATGGGAAAGTACTGTTAAAATTATTTTTGTAAACTTAAATTATGTAACAACTGTTTTTTGCCAACCAGGGTAGTGTAGCATATCCAAAAGTGAGGTGTCAGTCTAGAAAAGATGTGAAACCCACATATAAACATAAGTGCCCCATAAAGTGTAGTCACACAAGAATATAATGTAATGAAAGCACATAGGCGGATGTCATGGAAGGTAAACATAAAATTATAACATGTCAGTAATGATGAATCAGTCCTACAATCCTGATACTCTATAAAATGAAATCTGAGCAATGCTAAGTAGAGCTCAGCTATGCTAAGCTGGTGTAAGCATTGCTTAGATGTAAATCCTAAGCAATAAGTAGCCCAACTAAGTGGATTTGTGCATTGGTAAGCAGTGCTCAACATCTAACCCTTTAAGCACTGCCAACCTTAGCTAAGTGGGTTTACGCATCCCTTAGCTTAGCTCAGCATATTCAAAATGGTCCAATAACAGCAAAGGGTGGGACTTCGGCTCTATTTAAACCTCGCAGGTGGGAATACAGCCATGGCATAGAAGTGGGGTCGCTGGACTCCTAGTGAAAGACCATGAGGAGAGACTGCTGCAGGTCCAGTACCAGGGCTCCCAATATAAAGCAGAGGCCTTGGACCCTCTTGCACGTGATCTCACCAGTGCTACTGGCATCATTTCAACTGGTGAGCACATCCAGCACCATTTTGCTGACCTCTAGCATAGGAAGAGGGAGGTCTTGAACCAGTGGATTCAAGATGCATGGGCACAGAATGTCACAGAAGTGTACAAGTATCAGTATCAATTAGTGTTTACCAAAGTCCAGCCTGCGTATGTGATTGATAGTTATGCATAAATGTTTCTTTATCTCCTCTACAGCTGCAGATGAGAGGGCTGTGAACATAGATGTCCATGCCAGCAGGTTGCTAAGGCTGCACCGAGAGGCAGATGAGCAGAAATCTAGCTTGCAGTATTCAGGGCAAATAAATAGAAAGGAGTAGAGCAGAAATCTAGCTTGCAGTATTCAGGGCAAATAAATAGAAAGGAGTAGAATGTCAACTGCCAGTAGGTTAAAATGTGTACTGTGTGTAATGAATAAATGAGACATTAGCAGACTAGTAGTGATGTACAGGATATCTATCAATAAAAGTGTCAGTACCCATCAATAAAACTAAAAAGACCAGACTGTTGTGTTTACTTTGGTATGAGGTGGTATGAATCTAAATGTGTACAGGTTCTGCACAGCAACTATGGCTCAGAGCATGAATTCATACCACAGCTTTCAGCCACCTAACCTGGACCAAAACACTAAAGGCAGGGGGGTGTCCATATTCATTAAGGATGCCCACACCATCAGGCTAGTTGCTCAGCATAATGCATCCGAGATTATCCAAGTGCAACTAACTCTGGGCAAGACCGCAATCCAAATTGTAACTTGCTACAGATCCCCCACCATGCCCCAGGATT
Source organism: Protopterus annectens (assembly GCF_019279795.1). Taxonomy (NCBI): domain Eukaryota; kingdom Metazoa; phylum Chordata; order Ceratodontiformes; family Protopteridae; genus Protopterus; species Protopterus annectens. The sequence goes on from NC_056729.1 coordinate 1,801,728, forward strand.
CCCACTCCTCATTTCTTGATACACTGGAAAATATTAGGTACAACCCAACATCCTCATAATGGGTGATCTCAACAAACCCACCATTAACTGGGAAAACTACTCATGTAGCAGCTCTTTCTCAACGTTTTCTGGAATTCATAAATTCCAGCGCCTTGGATCAATGTATCCACACCCCCACTGGGAGCAGCAATATCCTAGACCTGGTCATTACCAACATGGGTGACCGGTGTTCCACACCAGAGGTCAATTCCTCGTTGGTCAGATCTGACCATAAGCTAATCACCCTAGACATCCACATCCTGCCCCCACCCCCATTAGGAAAAACAGTGTAAAAAATTTCTCCAAAGCCAACTTCATGCTTCTTAAGACAGAAGTGGCAAACTTCATGACACCCATGCAGATGGACAACAGAGGTACGACTGCTGAATCCTACACAAATGCACTTTATAAGCACATACACGAGTGCATGCATCATGCTATTCCTAACAGAACCAAGATGCTATTCTCCAAAAAAAAAGGAAGCCAGTCTGGTGGTCCACTGCCATAAATAAACTCTACAACAGAAGAAAGAAACTGTTACAAAAAAAAAAAAAGAGTAAAATCCCATGATTGGAGGAACTTCCTGGTCAGCCTCAGTACAAAGCTGAGATCCCTCATAAAATTCTCCAAAGCTAGTTATGAAAACAAAATCACCACTGATTCTAAAGACAACCACAAGTCATTCTATAGCTATGTCAAGAATTTCAATGGCAACACTCAGATCTGCTCTGAGTTACAGCACAATGGCACTAAATATACAGAACCAACTTATATTGCCAACATCCTGGCAGATAGGTTCAGTGCTAACTTTACCCCTCTCTCAGCCCCTAAAGGGCCCATCTCTATACCAGAAGAATGCAAAGTTCCTGTAATCATGGATGCACAGATAAAAACTGCACTCTCCAAAGCCAAGAACACAGCATCCATGAGACCTGACAACATCTCAGGCTGCGTTCTACACAAACTACAGAATGAACTGGCACCCCACCTAAGCACCATGTTCAATCATAGCCTCACCTCTGGCTTTGTTCCCACTGAATGGTGCACAGCAATGGTTATCCCACTCCACAAAGGGGAAGCCACCACGGACCGCAGGAACTATCACCCCATTAGTAACGGACCCAAAAAAGAATAGGAAAACTGTGGAGAATGCCACCAATCACTCGAGATTTGACTGTCGCAAATGTATAATACATTCAAAATCCATAAATCTTGGTAAATTAGGTAGTTAACATCAGTGCCAATACCAACAGCAAAAAAAGTCCAAAATAAGAAGTCGAAATTACTTTAATTTTGATAGACCACAACAAATAAAAACAAGCGCTTTCGCCTGGTGTATCCCAGGCTTTATCAAGTTACCAAGTTTGGTAACTTGATAAAGCCTGGGATACACCAGGCGAAAGCGCTCGTTTTTATTTGTTGTGGTCTATCAAAATTAAAGTAATTTCGACTTCTTATTTTGGACTTTTTTTGCTGTTGGTATTGGCACTGATGATAACTACCTAATTTACCAAGATTTATGGATTTTGAATGTATTATACATTTGCGACAGTCAAATCTCGAGTGATTGGTGGCATCACCCCATTAGCCTAATGAGCCTTGTCTGCAAGGCCATGGAACGTATCATCACGGAACTTATAAACAAAGACATTGGTAATCTCCAAACTCTGGACCCCACCCAGTTCAGGTTTGTAAAAGGCAGATCATGTCTCCTATACCTGATAGACTTCTTTGAAGCAGTCACCAAAGCCATAGATGAGGGTAAAGTGGTTCATACAGCCTATCTAGATCTCGCCAAGGCTTTTGACACCATCCCCCACTATCAGGTAGTGTTAACAGATATTTCCTCCACAGTTCTGCCAGGTAAGGAAATGTATACATTAGCTTTAAGAAGGCTTTAGTAATACACTCTGCACAAACATTCCACTGTCCAACCCCAGGCCATAGGTAGATGTAAAGTGAGGTCATACCTGGAGAGTAATGAGTAGAGTAATGATCAGTACAGTTGTGAACAATCAAAGCCAATACAGTTGTTATTTGACATCTCTCTCTCTCTCTCTCCCACCCTATCTGCACCAATAATTCATACACATAATCAACAGGTATATTTTTCTCCAAAACTACTGTTGGGAAATGTGTCCTATTGTTCTACAAATATTGAATCATTTGATTATTAATGTTCTCCATTCAAATACTATCACTGGTGGCCTGTTGCTATCAATGTAACTTGCATGCCAATATGATGCCTACTGTGGTCCATATATGCATGTGTTCTGTTTGCTATGCAACTGTTTCAAATTTGTTTTATGGGTTCAATTGGAACACCCATGCATGCTGTTATAACTAAACTTGAAATGTGTTGTTCATGACTAACCAACATATTTTGTAAAACCTCAACACCATAGCACATCTGGGAAGGCAGATACTGGCGGATCCGCCTGTCCCACCTCATCTGGCCATGGCACCGGGCCAAGCATGTCTGGGATCCAAACTGGGACCTCCTCATCCACTTGTCTTGCACCACCTTCAGGTGGAACCACCTTAGGGGATGGGGCCACCCCCTCAGGGAGTGGATGTACACAGGAAACTGTCAGGTCTGGGGTTTGGTGCGTACCACCATCCAAAAGGAGTTTGGTGGACAGCTGCACCAGACTGAGGGCCACCTTGTGCATATTGAGAGTTAACCTGCCCCTCCTGTCCAGTCCCAAGCACAGCTACCTTTGAGTCCGTGAAGGTACAGTGGTGACTGCCCATGAGTTGGGACCTCAGTCCCACTGTATCCATTTGGGGGATCATGGGTGTCTGATGTCCACCCTTTCCATCCAAGGTGTTTACCCCCACATGTGTCATATTCCACCCCTGTTTGCTGTCTTGTCTGTCTTGTCTGTCTTCCTACCCAACTTACCTCCTCAAATATACCTACTATTCTTCCCCAACATCCCAATCTCACCTTAAAAAAAGGGCATCTGTTCCCAAAAAAGAAAAAAAAAATGCACCCCATACACAGCTGTCCATTCCTCACATGTGCCCACTAGACACATGTAATCTGGTCCAATTGGCTTGACAGCACATTACAATTACATTACAATATGGTACTGGGTTGGATGGTTAGTGTTTCTAATACATTTAAATACATGGTATGGGTTTCCTGGGTCATAGAGGTGGGACCTATAACTTACAAGGAAGTGGTTTTGGATTTTACTTATGGTGATTTGAACATGGAGCAGCTCAAGTACATTGTACTGTTTGACTAGATGTGAAGTATATTTATTTTTGCTGTAAACAGAGACAGCTCCACCTTTAGTCCCTGCCTGTGAAGTAGTTGGCCTAAATGTGCAGAAGGCATTATAATCTTGCACTGTTGGTGTGCTCTCCATGGCTACCATGTCTGAGTGACTGCACAGACATCAGCATTCTCAAGGGTAAAGAGAGCTTCTAGGGAGTGTTTTTTTTTGTTTAGACTCCTAGCATTGAGCATTAATGCCTTCAGATTTTCTTGGTTTTGATTTGCTATGTCAGAAGTACTTTCAGTTTAGCATTGACTAAAAAAGGCACTATGGGGGAAAACAAAGTTTTAGCTAATATTTAAAAGCCTAGAGGTTAGAGGTGCAGACCATCCCTGGCAAAGTAACGTGGTCTGTTGACCATCTCCTTCCATGCTAACAAATATTGCATTCCCTTAGAATGTCACCAGGAACTAATCAACTTATTAAATTCAATCATATTTTGTATTAATTATAGCATCATCCATGGAGAAGGTAAAATGTTGCTCAATGCTAGGCTCATACCAGCCTGAAACACATATCCCGAGAGCTCTTCTGCAGTATATTACCTGTCTAGGTTGTTAGGGGCTAAGGTTGTGCATTTCAACTTTTTTCTGAAGTAGGGGTGGACATGATTAGGAATTAAGTATATTAGAGGGTCAGCCCAGGGTGCAAGGTTTGGAAACAGAGCCAGAGAGGCAAGATTACATTGGTTTGGACATGTGCTGAGGAGGGATGTTGAGTATATTGGGAAAAAGATGCTAAGGGTGAAGCTACCAGGTAACAGGAAAAGAGGAAGGCCTAAGATAAGGTTTATGGATGCGGTGAGAGAGGACATGCAGGTGGTTGGTGTGACAGAGCAAGATGCAGAGGACAGGAAGAAATGGAAACAGATGATCCACTGTGGCGACCCCTAACGGGAACAGCCGAAAGAAGATGATGAGTGGGGACTGATTGGAAGAGGAGGTTATGAAGATAAATGCTATTGGTAGTGCTGCTGTCTAGCTGTTGGTATGAAGAGAATTTTAAAGTAGTGAAGAGACTGAATGAAACAAAAGTCAAAAGCATCAGCATAGTTGGTAGATTTGTTGTTAATGTTAAATGTAGGAAATGGTTGAGTGGTGCAGACTGGATTGAGCAGCTGGTTTACAGAGGACCAGAATGTTTTGGGATTTTATGGTTTTTATGTTGTGGGTCAATGAATTATGTTTTTTTTGTTTTTTTTTGTTTTTGTTTCTTGTTTTTTTTTTTTTGCTTCTTTTTAATCTAACTTAATTTGAGTTTTAGTTTGGTTTCTGCATTCCCTGAATTTTTGGAGATCTGTTAGTGTTTTATTGGATAGTCATGCATAAGCCATGCTCTGTCTCTAAGACTCATACAGTGTTTTGTATTTTGAGACAACCAGGGGCAAGTTTGGCCCTAACTTTCTTTTTTCTGAGTGAAGCAAGTTTATTTAGGATGTTCAAGAAAGTAGAATTAAAAAAAATCTACTGCATCATCCAGTGGAATGTATTTTAAAGCATTCCAGTCATATAGTTTTAGATAGGAGATAAGGGAATCTTTGTTGAAATGTGAAAGGTCATGTGTTATGCTGAAAAGAGGCTGATTTTGAATATTAGTTTGCTTTCTTATTATGTAGATAGGAAGATGATCACTTAGGGTGTCTGGAAGGGTATCTGAGGTAAAGCTTTTTTTTAGCAGTACAAATCCAATCAATTAATGTTCTCTTAGTATTTTTTTAATTATAAATGGTGGAAAAGATCAGAGATTTATTGATTGGTTAGGTGAATCAGAAGAGAGAGAGAGAAAGACAGTCAATATTAAAATCTCCCAGTATGTACTTTACTTGGGAGATGTTGGATGAGACCCAGCAGAAGAAGTCTTCTGCAATAGATTATCATCAGGTGGAAACAAGCACTTATGATGGATAATGTCTTGTTTTGGTTGAATGTGACGGTAGGTATGAGAATTCCCACCTTACCAAACTGTAGAGGATTTAGTGATGAAGGAATAAGCTGCAGATATTTTTTGTATATTATTACAACTCCACCAGCACTTTTATTTTGTCTGTCTGATGTTAGTATATTATAGTCTGGGGTAGAATTTCATTATCTTTGGTTTCTTTTTTTAGCAAGGTTTCAGTTAGTACTATTATATCTAGAGCATGTAGGTTAAGCCAGGCATGGAATTGGGTATTTTGTTCTAGATGCTTCTAATGTTTATATGTGTAATGCTAAGGGATGAATAAGCATTGTTATGTTGCATTGTAGGGGGTGTGGTTTGTGGGGGTTCATAGGTTCATAGGTTGACACTAGGCTATCTGCCCAAGGGCATTTATAAGCCTAGCCAGAGTGTGTTTGGCTTTCACCACCCTGTTAGATTAGTTGACTGTGCCTCTGTATAGTAGGTCACAGAAGGTAGCCCTTTTAAGGTTAGTTTACTGTACCTCTGTCAAGCAGGGACACAGAAGAGATCCCAAGGACAAACTTACGATCTCCCATCCATTCATCAAGATTTCTCTTGAAGAGGGTCAGTAAGGGACTCTGCCTAACATGGATTGGGATTTTGTTCCAGAGTGAGGGGAGCCTCTGGGATATGAATCTGTCCCTCCAGCATGTCCTATTTATTTCTGTGCTGAGGTTCAAGTCCCTGGAGCATGTAGCTCTAAGGGATTTGGATTTCCTGAGGTGAAGCAAGTCCATTCATTCTGGGTTGGACATGGCCTTATACGTCAGACACAGATCACCTCTGAGTAGGTGGTATGCAACCGAGTAGAGCTGGAGTTTCTTTAGCCAAACTGCATAGGGCATCTATTTGAGCCCCATGATCCTCTTGGTGAGATACTTGTGGGGTATTTCCAGTTTCTGCAGGTGTTGGGTAAGGTACATCCAAAATGGGGCATTGTATTCAGTTATGGGCCTGATAAATGATAAGTAGAGGGGCACAATGACCTCTCTTGATCTAGATGTGAACCCTTTCATGATAAGGTGGGCTATATAGAAGGTCTTTCTAACCACATTGGCAACGTGATTGTCAAAGGAGAGATTGCTATTTACTTGGGTCCCCAAGTCCCTAATTACTTCTTCCGTACTTAATGGATTACCACTTATGTGGTAATTTGTGGGCACTTTGTTTTTTCCAAAGGGGATGACTATGCACTTTTTGGCATTTAGCTTTAGGCCATGGCTCTGGCACCAGTTATACATCTCTGTGAGACCCTTTTGGAGGATGCTTGTGTCAGCCGGAGAGTCGATTATGGCTCTCAGTTTGCAGTCATCTGCAAACTTGGTCAGCCATAGTCCACTCGTGTTAGCCTGTACCTCGGAGAAATATATACTGAACAAGAGAGGTCCCAGGACTGAGCCTTGTGGGATGCCACTTGTAACTGGTTTAGAGTCTGACATGGCACCTGCTATTCTGACCATGTGGGTTCTATCCCTGAGCCAGTTTACAACCCATCTTGCGACATATGGGTTGATATTTAAGCTGGTGAGCTTATTTATGATGCCCGAGTGGGGTATTGTGTCGAAGGCTTTTGCGAGGTCCAGGTAGGCTGTGTGGAATACCTTCCCTTCATCTATGGTGTTGTTAACTGCTTCAAAGAAGTCAACCAGGTTCAAGAGGCAAGATCTGCCCTTAACAAAGCCAAATTGGGTAGGACCCAGTGTCTGGAGGTTCCCAATATCTTTGTTTATGATTTCCATGATGATACACTCCATAGCTTTGCAGACCAGGCTAGTCAGGCTTATAATGCAATAGTTTCCGGGGTCTGTTGTGGCACCACCTTTATGGAGTGGGACCACTGTTGCTGTACGCCATTCCTTGGGTACATATCCTGTAGTAAGGCTGAGATTGAACAGTGACTTTATATGAGGGTTTAGTTCTTCTTGGAGCTCATGTAAGATGCAGCCCGGGACACCGTCTGGTCCCACTGATGCTGTGTTTTTTGCTTTGGAGAGGGCAGCTCTCACCTGTGCATCTGTGATCTCAGGAAGGCTACACTCTGTTGGGATAGACATTTGCTCTTTTGGGGGGAAAGGGGGGGGTGCACTGTACCTTTCTGCCAGGATGTTGGCAATGTCTGTAGGTTCAGTGTATTTTATGTCATTTTGCACTAACTCAGAGCATATCTGGGAGTTGCCTCCCAGGTTTCTGACATAACTAAAGAAGGCCTTGTGATTATCTTTAGTGTATTGTGCAATTTTTCTTTCGAAGCTGGCCTTAGATGATTTTATGAGGGATCGTAGTTTCTTGCTAGTACTGATCAGAGATGCCTTCCCTTTTTGGGATTTTGCTCTATCATGTAGTAGCTTTCTCCTTCTGTTGTATAGCTTATTTATGGCCGGGGTCCACCAGACAGGTCTTCTGCCTTTGGAGGAGTGAGTCTTTGTTTTATTTGGGATAGCATGCTCCATGCATTCCTGTAGGTGTCCATAGAATGCTTTTGTAAAAGATTCTGCATTTTTGTGCCATATTTTCCACTGGCCCGGGGGCTTTGAAGGATTCCACCTCGGTTTTGAGAAGTGTGAAGTTTGCTTTTGAGAAGTTCTTCACCGTGATTTCCTTGGCTACAGGTGGGGATGGAATATGGATGTCCAGTGAGATTTGTTTATGGTCTGATCTTACCAATGAGGGGTATACCTCTGGTGTGGAACATAGAGACCCCATGTTAGTGATGACCAGATCCAATATGTGTTCCCCTCTTGTGGGAGTGGTGACCAGTTGTTCCATAGCATTTGAGTTTATAAATTCTAGGAACCGTTGGGCGAGGATGTTTGGGCTTGAGTAGTTTTCCCAATCAATGTTTGGGTAGTTGAAGTCACCCAATATAATGGTGTTTGGAGAGACCTTCATATTCTCCAGTGTTCTCAGGAAAGCCGAGTGAGGTTCCTGTGTTTGGGAGGGTGGTCTGTAGCAGGCTACAAACTGAAAGGCAGTTTTGCCCACTGTTAGATGCACATTGATGGTCTCCAATGCTTCGTGCAGTGCCACTAACCTTGAGGTGTGGGTATCTTTGATAAATATGGATACTCCCCCTCCTTTTGTGGTTTGGTTCAAGTTCTGGGGCCGGAACGCATGGTATGAACTATAACCTGTTAGTGCTGGGGTGCTCTCGGGAGCCTTGAAACAGGTTTCTGTTACTGCACAGATATCGATATTCTCCATACTGAGGAGAGTCTCGAGTGCATGCATCTTGAGGTTTAGACTTCTGGCATTGAGCAGCATTACCCTCAGTTTTATTTTCTTTGTGTTGTCTATGGAGGTGGGTTTGTCTTTTGAGCCTTGCCTAAGAAAAGCACTATGGGGGAGGCAAGAGCCTTTGCCAGTATTCGAAAACTCAGGGGTGACAGGTGCAAGCCATCCCTAGCGAAGCAGCATGGCTTGTCGAGCATGTCATCCCAGGCTGACAGACACTGGATCCCCTTTGAATGACACCAATACTTTAGCCAATTGTTAAAATTGATCATTTTGTCTTTATACTGTGGCATCATTCTTGGTGGGGGTAAGATGCTACTCAAGGTCAGGGTCATACTGCCCTGGGCTACATGACCAAAGAGCTCCATTACATCTTTTTTCATGTAGTCCAGGGAGGTACATCTCAGGTCATTCACACCAACATGGACAATGATGGAGTCATATTTGTACTTGCTTTGGAGTGACCTGAGTGCTTGTGTTATGTGGTGGATCCTGGCACCCGACAGGCAGCTTATAGTGACCTTCTCCTTGTTCAACCTGGTGAGTGGGACGTCAGTGTGTCTGACAATAGAGTCACCTATTGCAAGTGTATTAGGTGTGTTGTTTAGCCTTAAGGGCTGTGACTGTGTGGCACACTGACTTTGTGAACTATGTGCTACATGGATATTGTTTCATGGTAGGGGTTGCTTGGATGTCTGCTTTGGAGGTCTCTGCTGCTTAGGCAGATTTTTATTTAGAGCCTCCGTGTATGTTTTTGTGTGTTTATGTTTTTGGTTTGCTGATCTATGTGAGACTGGATTTGTGGTGTGTGTGGTTACCTTCTCCTCCTGGCAGGCTGTGCCAGTACTGGGTTGAGAGAGCTTAGCCTCCAGTTTGGCTATATAGTTGCATCTCTCAAATATATTTGAGCTTGTTGGGAGGAGGAGAAGGTGGTCTGTATACATAAGGCAGTTGTAACATTGCCTCAAGATTCCCAGATTCACCAGCTGGACTGGAGAGTATACCCGAAACTGACCTTTGGACATGCCTGAATAATATAGGGAACTACTTATTGCCTGATCAGAAAGAACCAATAGGAAGCAAGTGCTTAAAAGGAGTATAAGAGGATGTAGTGCTTAAGTTTATTTGTGTTTACCTATGAGATTACTTATACAAGCTAGTGCAGGGCTTTAGAGTGAAAATAGAGTGCTTATTTTGAGATTTAGAGCAGTTCTAAGGGAAAAAGTGAAGAGCAGACTTTGTGGAGCCAGGAATAGTTTAAACCTATTGAAGCGGCGCTGTCCGAAACTACTCTGTGCACAAGACCACGCAAAAGGAGAGTTGCAGGGTTTTAAGAGAGAGAGATCAAAGAGTTTGGAATTGACCCAAAATTGCCAATAAAACTTCAGCTTCTAGGCAGTAACCAGTCCTACAGGGACAGGCAGGCTGCTCAGTGTTAACCACTGCCACTGGTGAACACAGAGACTTCCCTTTAGCCCAAGCAAGCACTGGCCTCCAAGAAACTTACAAACAGTTCAGAACAGCAAATCTGTAACTGAACTTTCTTAAATTTCAGAAAGTGGGAAAAAAGCAAGATTTTTTTTCTTGTTTTAGTTTAAAGGTACAGAGATACACAAGTAGCAAAATAGTCAGAACAGTGCAATAAATTACCCCACACTTGAGTGCTAGGCCAGAGTCAGGTAAAATGCAATTTTAAGAAAAAAAACAATTTTAAATTAAATGCAACACAGGAAATGCAGTGAACAGGCTCTAGATGTGTTCTAAATACTGTTTCTAATACAGATATCAACTTTAGTAAGCCAGAAAATGCTGAAACGTAGGCAGCAAAGCAGTAATTTTAAACAAAAAAATCAGAAGAAAATACTTAAAATCTCAAAAGTGGTTCATTTCTTCTCTCAGCATTTTCTCCCCATTGGTAGGTACTTCAGCAATAACTATCAAGCCTGGAAAGATGCCAAAACCACGAGGCAGCAGGATTTTAAGAGACAGAGATCAAGGAGTTTGGAATTGACCCAAAATGGCCAATAAAACTACAGCTTCTAGGCAGTAACCACTCCTACAGGGACAGGCAGGCTGCTCAGTGTTAACCACTGTCACTGGTGAACACAAAGACTTCCCTTTAGCCCAAGCAAGCACTGGCCTCCAAGAAACTTACAAACAGTTCAGAACAGCAAATCTGTAACTGAACTTTCTTAAATTTCAGAAAGTGGGAAAAAGCAAGATTTATTTTTTGTTTTAGTTTAAAGGTAGCAGAGATACACAAGTAGCAAGTAGCAAAATAGTCAGAACAGTGCAATAAATGACCCCACACTTGAGTGCTAGGACAGAGTCAGGTAAAATGCAATTTTAAGAAAACTGATTTTAAATTAAATGCAACACAGGAAATGCAGTAAACAGGCTCTAGAGGTGTTCTAAATACTGTTTCTAATACATATATCAAATTTGGCAAGCAGGAAAATGCCGAAAAGTTGGGGGCAAAGCAGTCATTTTAAACAAAAAATCAGAAGAAAATATTTAAAATCTCAAAAGTGGCTCCTTTCTTCTCTCAGCATTTTCTCCCCTTCGTAGGTGCTTCAGCAACAACTATCAAGCCTGGAAAGATGCCAAGACCATGAGACAGCAGGGATTTAAGAAAGAGAGATCAAGGAGTTTGGAATTGACCGAAAATAGCCAATAAAACTACAGCTTCTAGGCAGTAACCACTCCTACAGGACAGGCAGGCTGCTCAGTGTTAACCACTGCCACTGGTGAACACAGAGACTTCCCTTTAGCCCAAGCAAACACTGGCCTCCAAGAAACTTACAAACAGTTCAGAACAGCAAATCTGTAACTGAACTTTCTTAAATTTCATAAAGTGGGAAAAAAGCAAGACTTTTTTTCTTGTTTTAGTTTAAAGGTAGCAGAGATACACAAGTAGCAAAATAGTCAGAACAGTGCAATAAGTGACCCACCACTTGAGTGGTAGGCCAGAGTCAGGTAAAATGCAATTTTAAGAAGAAAATGAGTTTAAATTAAGTGCAACACAGGAAATGCAGTAAACAGCCTCTAGATGTGTTCTAAATACTGTTTCTAATACAGATATCAACTTTAGCAAGCCGGAAAACGCCGAAATGTAGGTGGCAAAGCAGTAATTTTAAACAAAAAAATCAGAAGAAAATACTTAAAAATCTCAAAAGTGGTTCCTTTCTTCTCTCAGTGTTTTCTCCCCATTGGTAGGTGCTTCAGCAACAACTATCAAGCCTGGAAAGACGCCAAATCCACGAGGCAGCAGGGTTTTAAGAGAGAGAGATCAGGGAGTTTGAAAATGACCCAAAATGGCCAATAAAACTACAGCTTCTAGGCAGTAAGCACTCCTACAGGGACAGGCAGGCTGCTCAGTGTTAACCACTGCCACTGGTGAACACAGATACTTCCCTTTAGCCCAAGCAAACACTCCACTCCAAGAAACTTACAAACAGTTCAGAACAGCAAATCTATAACTGAACTTTCTTAAATTTCAGAAAGTGGGAAAAAAATTAAGATTTTTTTTTCTTGTTTTAGTTTAAAGGTAGCAGAGATACACAAGTAGCAAACTAGTCAGAACAGTGCAATAAATTACCCCACACTTGAGTGCTAGGCCAGAGTCAGGTAAAATGCAATTTTAAGAAAAAAAAACAATTTTAAATTAAATGCAACACAGGAAATGCAGTGAACAGGCTCTAGATGTGTTCTAAATACTGTTTCTAATACAGATATCAACTTTAGTAAGCCAGAAAATGCTGAAACGTAGGCAGCAAAGCAGTAATTTTAAACAAAAAAATCAGAAGAAAATACTTAAAATCTCAAAAGTGGTTCCTTTCTTCTCTCAGCATTTTCTCCCCATTGGTAGGTACTTCAGCAATAACTATCAAGCCTGGAAAGATGCCAAAACCACGAGGCAGCAGGATTTTAAGAGACAGAGATCAAGGAGTTTGGAATTGACCCAAAATGGCCAATAAAACTACAGCTTCTAGGCAGTAACCACTCCTACAGGGACAGGCAGGCTGCTCAGTGTTAACCACTGTCACTGGTGAACACAGAGACTTCCCTTTAGCCCAAGCAAGCACTGGCCTCCAAGAAACTTAAAAACAGTTCAGAACAGCAAATCTGTAACTGAACTTTCTTAAATTTCAGAAAGTGGGAAAAAAGCAAGATTTTTTTTTCTTGTTTTAGTTTAAAGGTAGCAGAGATACACAAGTAGCAAAATAGTCAGAACAGTGCAATAAATGACCCCACACTTAAGTGCTAGGCCAGAGTCAGGTAAACTGCAATTTTAAGAAAAAAATGATGTTCAATTAAGTGCAACACAGGAAATGCAGTAAACAGGCTCTAGATGTGTTCTAAATACTGTTTCTAATACAGATATCAACTTTAGCAAGCCGGAAAACGCCGAAATGTAGGTGGCAAAGCAGTAATTTTAAACAAAAAAATCAGAAGAAAATACCTAAAATCTCAAAAGTGGTTTATTCCTTCTCTCAGCATTTTCTGCCCATTGGTAGGTGCTTCAGCAACAACTATCAAGCCTGGAAAGACGCCAAAACCACGAGGCAGCAGGATTTTTAGAGACCGAGATCAAGGAGTTTGGAATTGACCCAAAATGGCCAATAAAACTACAGCTTCTAGGCAGTAACCACTCCTACAGGGACAAGCAGGCTGCTCAGTGTTAACCACTGCCACTGGTGAACACAGAGACTTCCCTTTAGCCCAAGCAAGCACTGGCCTCCAAGAAACTTACAAACAGTTCAGAACAGCAAATCTGTAACTGAACTTTATTAAATTTCAGAAAGTGGGGAAAAAGCAAGATTTTTTTCTTGTTTTAGTTTAAAGGTAGCAGAGATACACAAGTAGCAAAATAGTCAGAACAGTGCAATAAATTACCCCACGCTTGAGTGCTAGGCCAGAGTCAGGTTATATGCAATTTTAAGAAAAAAAGCAATTATAAATTAAGTGCAACACAGGAAATGCAGTGAACAGGCTCTAGATGTGTTCTAAATACTGCTTCTAATACAGATATCAACTTTAACAAGCCAGAAAATGCCGAAATGTAAGCAGCAAAGCAGTAATTTTAAACAAAAAATCAGAAGAAAATACTTAAAATCTCAAAAGTGGCGCCTTTCTTCTCTCAGCGATTTCTCTCCATTGGTAGGTGCTTCAGCAACAACTATCAAGCCTGGAAAGACGCCAAAACTATGAGGCAGCATGGTTTTAAGAGAGAGAGATCAAGGAGTTTGAAATTGACCCAAAATGGCCAATAAAACTACAGCTTCTAGGCAGTAACCACTCCTATAGGGACAGGCAGGCTGCTAGTGTGAACCACTGCCAATGATGCGCATAGAGACTTCTCTTTAGCCCAAGAAAACACTGGCCTCCAAGAAACTTACAAACAGTTCAGAACAGCAAATCTGTAACTGAACTTTATTAAATTTCAGAAAGTGGGAAAAAAGCAAGATTTTTTTTTTCTTGTTTTAGTTTAAAGGTAGCAGAGATACACAAGTAGCAAAATAGTCAGAACAGTGCAATAAGTGACCCACCACTTGAGTGCTAGGCCAGAGTCAGGTAAAATGCAATTTTAAGAAAAAAATGATTTTAAATTAAGTGCAACACAGGAAATGCAGTAAACAGCCTCTAGATGTGTTCTAAATACTGTTTCTAATACAGATATCAACTTTAGCAAGCCGGAAAACGCCGAAATGTAGGTGGCAAAGCAGTAATTTTAAACAAAAAAATCAGAAGAAAATACTTAAAATCTCAAAAGTGGTTCATTCCTTCTCTCAGCATTTTCTTCCCATTGGTAGGTGCTTCAGCAACAACTATCAAGCCTGGAAAGACGCCAAAACCACGAGGCAGCAGGATTTTAAGAGACAGAGATCAAGGAGTTTGGAATTGACCCAAAATGGCCAATAAAACTACAGCTTCTAGGCAGTAACCACTCCTACAGGGACAGGCAGGCTGCTCAGTGTAAAACACTGCCACTGGTGAACACAGAGACTTCCTTTTAGCCCAAGCAAGCACTGGCCTCCAAGAAACTTACAAACAGTTCAGAACAGCAAACCTAGAACTGAACTTTCTTAAATTTCAGAAAGTGGGAAAAAAGTTAAGATTTTTTTTTCTTGTTTTAGTTTAAAGGTAGCAGAGATACACAAGTAGCAAACTAGTCAGAACAGTGCAATAAATTACCACACACCTGAGTGCTAGGCCAGAGTCAGGTAAAATGCAATTTTAAGAAAAAAAACAATTTTAAATTAAATGCAACACAGGAAATGCAGTGAACAGGCTCTAGATGTGTTCTAAATACTGTTTCTAATACAGATATAAACTTTAGTAAGCCAGAAAATGCTGAAACGTAGGCAGCAAAGCAGTAATTTTAAACAGAAAAATCAGAAGAAAATATTTAAAATCTCAAAAGTGGTTCCTTTCTTCTCTCAGCATTTTCTCCCCATTGGTAGGTACTTCAGCAATAACTATCAAGCCTGGAAAGATGCCAAAACCACGAGGCAGCAGGATTTTAAGAGACAGAGATCAAGGAGTTTGGAATTGACCCAAAATGGCCAATAAAACTACAGCTTCTAGGCAGTAACCACTCCTACAGGGACAGGCAGGCTGCTCAGTGTTAACCACTGTCACTGGTGAACACAAAGACTTCCCTTTAGCCCAAGCAAGCACTGGCCTCCAAGAAACTTACAAACAGTTCAGAACAGCAAATCTGTAACTGAACTTTCTTAAATTTCAGAAAGTGGGAAAAAAGCAAGATTTTTTTTCTTGTTTTAGTTTAAAGGTAGAAGAGATACACAAGTAGCAAAATAGTCAGAACAGTGCAATAAATGACCCCACACTTAAGTGCTAGGCCAGAGTCAGGTAAACTGCAATTTTAAGAAAAAAATGATGTTCAATTAAGTGCAACACAGGAAATGCAGTAAACAGGCTCTAGATGTGTTCTAAATACTGTTTCTAATACAGATATCAACTTTAGCAAGGTGGAAAATGCCGAAAAGTAGGCGGCAAAGCAGTAATTTTAAATAAAAAAAATCAGAAGAAAATACTTAAAATCTCAAAAGTGGCTCCTTTCTTATCTCAGCATTTTCTCCCCTTGGTAGGTGCTTCAGCAACAACTATCAAGCCTGGAAAGATGCCAAGACCATGAGACAGCAGGGTTTTAAGAAAGAGAGATCAAGGAGTTTGGAATTGACCGAAAATAGCCAATAAAACTACAGCTTCTAGGCAGTAACCACTCCTACAGGGAC
This sequence comes from Protopterus annectens, assembly GCF_019279795.1. Classification (NCBI taxonomy): domain Eukaryota; kingdom Metazoa; phylum Chordata; order Ceratodontiformes; family Protopteridae; genus Protopterus; species Protopterus annectens. Next base: position 1,817,485 of record NC_056729.1, read on the forward strand.
AGGCAGGCTGCTCAGTGTTAACCACTGCCACTGGTGAACACAGAGACTTCCCTTTAGCCCAAGCAAACACTGGCCTCCAAGAAACTTACAAACAGTTCAGAACAGCAAATCTGTAACTGAACTTTCTTAAATTTCATAAAGTGGGAAAAAAGCAAGATTTTTTTTCTTGTTTTAGTTTAAAGGTAGCAGAGATACACAAGTAGCAAAATAGTCAGAACAGTGCAATAAATTACCCACCACTTGAGTGCTAGGCCAGAGTCAGGTAAAATGCAATTTTAAGAAAAAAAGCAATTATAAATTAAGTGCAATACAGGAAATTCAGTGAACAGGCTCTAGATGTGTTCTAAATACTGCTTCTAATACAGATATCAACTTTAACAAGCCAGAAAATGCCGAAATGTAAGCAGCAAAGCAGTAATTTTAAACAAAAAATCAGAAGAAAATACTTAAAATCTCAAAAGTGGCGCCTTTCTTCTCTCAGCGATTTCTCTCCATTGGTAGGTGCTTCAGCAACAACTATCAAGCCTGGAAAGACGCCAAAACTATGAGGCAGCATGGTTTTAAGAGAGAGAGATCAAGGAGTTTGAAATTGACCCAAAATGGCCAATAAAACTACAGCTTCTAGGCAGTAACCACTTCTACAGGGACAGGCAGGCTGCTCAGTGTTAACCACTGCCACTGATGAACACAGAGACTTCCCTTTAGCCCAAGAAAACACTGGCCTCCAAGAAACTTACAAACAGTTCAGAACAGCAAATCTGTAACTGAACTTTATTAAATTTCAGAAAGTGGGAAAAAAGCAAGATTTTTTTTTTCTTGTTTTAGTTTAAAGGTAGCAGAGATACACAAGTAGCAAAATAGTCAGAACAGTGCAATAAGTGACCCACCACTTGAGTGCTAGGCCAGAGTCAGGTAAAATGCAATTTTAAGAAAAAAATGATTTTAAATTAAGTGCAACACAGGAAATGCAGTAAACAGCCTCTAGATGTGTTCTAAATACTGTTTCTAATACAGATATCAACTTTAGCAAGCCGGAAAACGCCGAAATGTAGGTGGCAAAGCAGTAATTTTAAACAAAAAAATCAGAAGAAAATACTTAAAATCTCAAAAGTGGTTCATTCCTTCTCTCAGCATTTTCTCCCCATTGGTAGGTGCTTCAGCAACAACTATCAAGCCTGGAAAGACGCCAAAACCACGAGGCAGCAGGATTTTAAGAGACAGAGATCAAGGAGTTTGGAATTGACCCAAAATGGCCAATAAAACTACAGCTTCTAGGCAGTAACCACTCCTACAGGGACAGGCAGGCTGCTCAGTGTTAACCACTGCCACTGGTGAACACAGAGACTTCCCTTTAGCCCAAGCAAGCACTGGCCTCCAAGAAACTTACAAACAGTTCAGAACAGCAAATCTATTACTGAACTTTCTTAAATTTCAGAAAGTGGGAAAAAAGTTAAGATTTTTTTTCTTGTTTTAGTTTAAAGGTAGCAGAGATACACAAGTAGCAAAATAGTCAGAACAGTGCAATAAATGACCCCACACTTAAGTGCTAGGCCAGAGTCAGGTAAACTGCAATTTTAAGAAAAAAATGATGTTCAATTAAGTGCAACACAGGAAATGCAGTAAACAGGCTCTAGATGTGTTCTAAATACTGTTTCTAATACAGATATCAACTTTAGCAAGGTGGAAAATGCCAAAAAGTAGGTGGCAAAGCAGTAATTTTAAACATAAAATCAGAAGAAAATACTTAAAATCTCAAAAGTGGCTCCTTTCTTCTCTCAGCATTTTCTCCCCTTGGTAGGTGCTTCAGCAACAACTATCAAGCCTGGAAAGATGCCAAAACCATGAGGCAGCAGGGTTTTAAGAGAGAGAGATCAAGGAGTTTGGAATTGACCCAAAATGGCCAATAAAACTACAGCTTCTAGGCAGTAACCACTCCTACAGGGACAGGCATGTTGCTCAGTGTTAACCACTGCCACTGGTGAGCACAGAGACTTCCCTTTAGCCCAAGCAAACACTGGCCTCCAAGAAACTTACAAACAGTTCAGAACAGCAAATCTGTAACTGAACTTTCTTAAATTTCAGAAAGTGGGAAAAAAAGCAATTTTTTTTTGTTTTAGTTTAAAGGTAAGAGAGATACACAAGTAGCAAAATAGTCAGAACAGTGCAATAAATGACCCCACACTTGAGTGCTAGGCCAGAGTCAGGTAAAATGCAATTTTAAGAAAAATGATTTTAAATTAAATGCAACACAGGAAATACAGTAAACAGGCTCTAGATGTGTTCTAAATACTGTTTCTAATACAGATAACAACGTCAGCAAGCCGGAAAATGGTGAAAGGTAGGTGGCAAAGCAGTAAATTTAAAGAAAAAATCAGAAGAAAACACTTAAAATCTCAAAAGTGGCTCCTTTCTTCTCTCAGCATTTTCTCCCCATTGGTAGGTGCTTCAGCAACAACTATCAAGCCTGGAAAGATGCCAAAACCACGAGGCAGCAGGATTTTAAGAGACAGAGATCAAGGAGTTTGGAATTGACCCAAAATGGCCAATAAAACTACAGCTTCTAGGCAGTAACCACTCCTACAGGGACAGGCAGGCTGCTCAGTGTTAACCACTGCCACTGGTGAACACAGAGACTTCCCTTTAGCCCAAGCAAGCACTGGCCTCCAAGAAACTTACAAACAGTTCAGAACAGCAAATCTGTAACTGAACTTTCTTAAATTTCAGAAAGTGGGAAAAAAGCAAGATTTTTTTTTCTTGTTTTAGTTTAAAGGTAGCAGAGATACACAAGTAGCAAAATAGTCAGAACAGTGCAATAAATTACCCCACGCTTGAGTGCTAGGCCAGAGTCAGGTTATATGCAATTTTAAGAAAAAAAGCAATTATAAATTAAGTGCAACACAGGAAATGCAGTGAACAGGCTCTAGATGTGTTCTAAATACTGCTTCTAATACAGATATCAACTTTAGCAAGCCAGAAAATGCCGAAATATAAGCAGCAAAGCAGTTATTTTAAACAAAAAATCAGAAGATAATACTTAAAATCTCAAAAGTGGCGCCTTTCTTCTCTCAGCGATTTCTCTCCATTGGTAGGTGCTTCAGCAACAACTATCAAGCCAGGAAAGATGCCAAAACCATGAGGCAGCATGGTTTTAAGAGAGAGCGATCAAGGGGTTTGAAATTGACCCAAAATGGCCAATAAAACTACAGCTTCTAGGCAGTAAGCACTCCTACAGGGACAGGCAGGCTGCTCAGTGTTAACCACTGCCACTGGTGAACACAGATACTTCCCTTTAGCTCAAGCAAACATTCCACTCCAAGAAACTTACAAACAGTTCAGAACAGCAAATCTATAACTGAACTTTCTTAAATTTCAGAAAGTGGGAAAAAATTAAGATTTTTTTTCTTGTTTTTGTTTAAAGGTAGCAGAGATACACAAGTAGCAAACTAGTCAGAACAGTGCAATAAATTACCCCACACTTGAGTGCTAGGCCAGAGTCAGGT
>NC_056729.1:1888298-1965798 GCF_019279795.1 Protopterus annectens
TTATTTAAATACAGTTTTAAGAAAAAAAACAATTTTAAATTAAATGCAACACAGGAAATGCAGTGAACAGGCTCTAGATGTGTTCTAAATACAGTTTCTAATACAGATATCAACTTTAGTAAGCCTGAAAATTCTGAAACGTAGGCAGCAAAGCAGTAATTTTAAACAAAAAAAATCAGAAGAAAATACTTAAAATCTCAAAAGTGGTTCTTTTCTTCTCTCAGCATTTTCTCCCCATTGGTAGGTGCTTCAGCAACAACTATCAAGCCTGGAAAGATGCCAAAACCACGAGGCAGCAGGATTTTAAGAGACAGAGATCAAGGAGTTTGGAATTGAACCAAAATGGCCAATAAAACTACAGCTTCTAGGCAGTAACCACTCCTACAGGGACAGGCAGGCTGCTCAGTGTTAACCACTGTCACTGGTGAACACAAAGACTTCCCTTTAGCCCAAGCAAGCACTGGCCTCCAAGAAACTTACAAACAGTTCAGAACAGCAAATCTGTAACTGAACTTTCTTAAATTTCAGAAAGTGGGAAAAAAGCAAGATTTTTTTGTTTTAGTTTAAAGGTAGCAGAGATACACAAGTAGCAAAATAGTCAGAACAGTGCAATAAATGACCCCACACTTGAGTGCTAGGCCAGAGTCAGGTAAACTGCAATTTTAAGAAAAAAATGATGTTCAATTAAGTGCAACACAGGAAATGCAGTAAACAGGGTCTAGATGTGTTCTAAATACTGTTTCTAATACAGATATCAACTTTAGCAAGCCGGAAAATGCCGAAATGTAGGCAGCAAAGCAGTAATTTTAAACAAACAAATCAGAAGAAAATACTTAAAATCTCAAAAGTGACTCATTTTATCTCTTAGCGTTTCCTCCCCTTGGTAGGTGCTTCAGCAACAACTATCAAGCCTGGAAAGATGCCAAGACCTTGAGACAGCAGGGTTTTAAGAAAGAGAGATCAAGGAGTTTGGAATTGACCGAAAATGGCCAATAAACCTACAGCTTCTAGGCAGTAACCGCTCCTACAGGGACAGGCAGGCTGCTCAATGTTAACCACTGCCACTGGTGAACACAGAGACTTCCCTTTAGCCCAAGCAAACACTGGCCTCCAAGAAACTTACAAACAGTTCAGAACAGCAAATCTGTAACTGAACTTTCTTAAATTTCATAAAGTGGGAAAAAAGCAAGATTTTTTTTCTTGTTTTAGTTTAAAGGTAGCAGAGATACACAAGCAGCAAAATAGTCAGAACAGTACAATAAGTGACCCAACACTTGAGTGCTAGGCCAGAGTCAGGTAAAATGCAATTTTAAGAAAAAAATGATTTTAAATTAAGTGCAACACAGGAAATGCATTAAACAGCCTCTAGATGTGTTCTAAATACTGTTTCTAATACAGATATCAACTTTAGCAAGCCGGAAAATGTCGAAATGTAGGTGGCAAAGCAGTAATTTTAAACAAAAAAATCAGAAGAAAATACTTAAAATCTCAAAAGTGGTTCATTCCTTCTCTCAGCATTTTCTCCCCATTGGTAGGTGCTTCAGCAACAACTATCAAGCCTGGAAAGATGCCAAAACCACGAGGCAGCAGGATTTTAAGAGACAGAGATCAAGGAGTTTGGAATTGACCCAAAATGGCCAATAAAACTACAGCTTCTAGGCAGTAACCACTCCTACAGGGACAGGCAGGCTGCTCAGTGTTAACCACTGTCACTGGTGAACACAGAGACTTCCCTTTAGCCCAAGCAAGCACTGGCCTCCAAGAAACTTACAAACAGTTCAGAACAGCAAATCTGTAACTGAACTTTATTAAATTTCAGAAAGTGGGAAAAAAGCAAGATTTTTTTTCTTGTTTTAGTTTAAAGGTAGCAGAGATACACAAGTAGCAAAATAGTCAGAACAGTGCAATAAATTACCCCACACTTGAGTGCTAGGCCAGAATCAGGTAATATGCAATTTTAAGAAAAAAAGCAATTATAAATTAAGTGCAACACAGGAAATGCAGTGAACAGGCTCTAGATGTGTTCTAAATACTGCTTCTAATACAGATATCAACTTTAGCAAGCCAGAAAATGCCGAAATGTAAGCAGCAAAGCAGTAATTTTAAACAAAAAATCAGAAGAAAATACTTAAAATCTCAAAAGTGGTGCCTTTCTTCTCTCAGCGATTTCTCTCCATTGGTAGGTGCTTCAGCAACAACTATCAAGCCTGGAAAGATGCCAAAACCATGAGGCAGCATGGTTTTAAGAGAGAGAGATCAAGGAGTTTGAAATTGACCCAAAATGGCCAATAAAACTACAGCTTCTAGGCAGTAACCACTCCTACAGGGACAGGCAGGCTGCTCAGTGTTAACCACTGCCACTGGTGAACACAGAGACTTCCCTTTAGCCCAAGCAAACACTGGCCTCCAAGAAACTTACAAACAGTTCAGAACAGCAAATCTGTAACTGAACTTTCTTAAATTTCATAAAGTGGGAAAAAAGCAAGATTTTTTTTCTTGTTTTAGTTTAAAGGTAGCAGAGATACACAAGTAGCAAAATAGTCAGAACAGTGCAATAAGTGACCCACCACTTGAGTGCTAGGCCAGAGTCAGGTAAAATGCAATTTTAAGAAAAAAATGATTTTAAATTAAGTGCAACACAGGAAATGCAGTAAACAGCCTCTAGATGTGTTCTAAATACTGTTTCTAATACAGATATCAACTTTAACAAGCCGGAAAACGCCAAAATGTAGGTGGCAAAGCAGTAATTTTAAACAAAAAAATCAGAAGAAAATACTTAAAATCTCAAAAGTGGTTCATTCCTTCTATCAGCATTTTCTCCCCATTGGTAGGTGCTTCAGCAACAACTATCAAGCCTGGAAAGATGCCAAAACAACGAGGCAGCAGGATTTTAAGAGACAGAGATCAAGGAGTTTGGAATTGACCCAAAATGGCCAATAAAACTACAGTTTCTAGGCAGTAACCACTCCTACAGGGACAAGCAGGCTGCTCAGTGTTAACCACTGCCACTGGTGAACACAGAGACTTCCCTTTAGCCCAAGCAAGCACTGGCCTCCAAGAAACTTACAAACAGTTCAGAACAGCAAATTTATAACTGGACTTTCTTAAATTTCAGAAAGTGGGAAATTTTTTTTTTCTTGTCTTAGTTTAAAGTTAGCAGAGATACACAAGTAGCAAAATAGTCAGAACAGTGCAATAAATTACCCCACACTTGAGTGCTAGGCCAGAATCAGGTAATATGCAATTTTAAGAAAAAAAGCAATTATAAATGAAGTGCAACACAGGAAATGCAGTGAACAGGCTCTAGATGTGTTCTAAATACTGCTTCTAATAAAGATATCAACTTTAGCAAGCCAGAAAATGCCGAAATGTATGCAGCAAAGCAGTAATTTTAAACAAAAATTCAGAAGAAAATACTTAAAATCTCAAAAGTGGTGCCTTTCTTCTCTCAGCGATTTCTCTCCATTGGTAGGTGCTTCAGCAACAACTATCAAGCCTGGAAAGATGCCAAAACCATGAGGCAGCAGGATTTTAAGAGACAGAGATCAAGGAGTTTGGAATTGACCCAAAATGGCCAATAAAACTACAGCTTCTAGGCAGTAACCACTCCTACAGGGACAAGCAGGCTGCTCAGTGTTAACCACTGCCACTGGTGAACACAGAGACTTCCCTTTAGCCCAAGCAAGCACTGGCCTCCAAGAAACTTACAAGCAGTTCAGAACAGCAAATCTGTAACTGAACTTTATTAAATTTCAGAAAGTGGGGAAAAAGCAAGATTTTTTTTCTTGTTTTAGTTTAAAGGTAGCAGAGATACACAAGTAGCAAAATAGTCAGAACAGTGCAATAAATTACCCCACGCTTGAGTGCTAGGCCAGAGTCAGGTTATATGCAATTTTAAGAAAAAAAGCAATTATAAATTAAGTGCAACACAGGAAATGCAGTGAACAGGCTCTAGATGTGTTCTAAATACTGCTTCTAATACAGATATCAACTTTAGCAAGCCAGAAAATGCCGAAATGTAAGCAGCAAAGCAGTAATTTTAAACAAAAAATCAGAAGAAAATACTTAAAATCTCAGAAGTGGCATCTTTCTTCTCTCGGCGATTTCTCTCCATTGGTAGGTGCTTCAGCAACAACTATCAAGCCTGGAAAGATGCATACACCATGAGGCAGCATGGTTTTAAGAGAGAGAGATCAAGGAGTTTGAAATTGACCCAAAATGGCCAATTAAACTACAGCTTCTAGGCAGTAAGCACTCCTACAGGGACAGGCAGGCTGCTCAGTGTTAACCACTGCCACTGGTGAACACAGAGACTTCCCTTTAGCCCAAGCAAACACTGGCCTCCAAGAAACTTACAAACAGTTCAGAACAGCAAATCTGTAACTGAACTTTCTTAAATTTCATAAAGTGGGAAAAAAGCAAGATTTTTTTTTTCTTGTTTTAGTTTAAAGGTAGCAGAGATACACAAGTAGCAAAATAGTCAGAACAGTGCAATAAGTGACCCACCACTTGAGTGCTAGGCCAGAGTCAGGTAAAATGCAATTTTAAGAAAAAAATGATTTTAAATTAAGTGCAACACAGGAAATGCAGTAAACAGCCTCTAGATGTGTTCTAAATACTGTTTCTAATACAGATATCAACTTTAGCAAGCCGGAAAACGCCGAAATGTAGGTGGCAAAGCAGTAATTTTAAACAAAAAAATCAGAAGAAAATACTTAAAATCTCAAAAGTGGTTCATTCCTTCTCTCAGCATTTTCTCCCCATTGGTAGGTGCTTCAGCAACAACTATCAAGCCTGGAAAGATGCCAAAACCACGAGGCAGCAGGATTTTAAGAGACAGAGATCAAGGAGTTTGGAATTGACCCAAAATGGCCAATAAAACTACAGCTTCTAGGCAGTAAGCACTCCTACAGGGACAGGCAGGCTGCTCAGTGTTAACCACTGCCACTGGTGAACACAGATACTTCCCTTTAGCCCAAGCAAACACTCCACTCCAAGAAACTTACAAACAGTTCAGAACAGCAAATCTATAACTGAACTTTCTTAAATTTCAGAAAGTGGGAAAAAAATTAAGATTGTTTTTTCTTGTTTTAGTTTAAAGGTAGCAGAGATACACAAGTAGCAAACTAGTCAGAACAGTGCAATACATTACCCCACACTTGAGTGCTAGGCCAGAGTCAGGTAAAATACAGTTTTAAGAAAAAAAACAATTTTAAATTAAATGCAACACAGGAAATGCAGTGAACAGGCTCTAGATGTGTTCTAAATACAGTTTCTAATACAGATATCAACTTTAGTAAGCCAGAAAATTCTGAAACGTAGGCAGCAAAGCAGTAATTTTAAACAAAAAAAATCAGAAGAAAATACTTAAAATCTCAAAAGTGGTTCTTTTCTTCTCTCAGCATTTTCTCCCCATTGGTAGGTGCTTCAGCAACAACTATCAAGCCTGGAAAGATGCCAAAACCACGAGGCAGCAGGATTTTAAGAGACAGAGATCAAGGAGTTTGGAATTGAACCAAAATGGCCAATAAAACTACAGCTTCTAGGCAGTAACCACTCCTACAGGGACAGGCAGGCTGCTCAGTGTTAACCACTGTCACTGGTGAACACAAAGACTTCCCTTTAGCCCAAGCAAGCACTGGCCTCCAAGAAACTTACAAACAGTTCAGAACAGCAAATCTGTAACTGAACTTTCTTAAATTTCAGAAAGTGGGAAAAAAGCAAGATTTTTTTTCTTGTTTTAGTTTAAAGGTAGCAGAGATACACAAGTAGCAAACTAGTCAGAACAGTGCAATAAATGACCCCACACTTAAGTGCTAGGCCAGAGTCAGGTAAACTGCAATTTTAAGAAAAAAATGATGTTCAATTAAGTGCAACACAGGAAATGCAGTAAACAGGCTCTAGATGTGTTCTAAATACTGTTTCTAATACAGATATCAACTTTAGCAAGGTGGAAAATGCCGAAAAGTAGGCGGCAAAGCAGTAATTTTAAACAAAAAAAATCAGAAGAAAATACTTAAAATCTCAAAAGTGGCTCCTTTCTTATATCAGCATTTTCTCCCCTTGGTAGGTGCTTCATCAGCAACTATCAAGCCTGGAAAGATGCCAAGACCTTGAGACAGCAGGGTTTTAAGAAAGAGACATCAAGGAGTTTGGAATTGACCGAAAATGGCCAATAAACCTACAGCTTCTAGGCAGTAACCACTCCTACAGGGACAGGCAGGCTGCTCAATGTTAACCACTGCCACTGGTGAACACAGAGACTTCCCTTTAGCCCAAGCAAACACTGGCCTCCAAGAAACTTACAAACAGTTCAGAACAGCAAATCTGTAACAGAACTTTCTTAAATTTCATAAAGTGGGAAAAAAGCAAGATTTTTTTTCTTGTTTTAGTTTAAAGGTAGCAGAGATACACAAGCAGCAAAATAGTCAGAACAGTACAATAAGTCACCCAACACTTGAATGCTAGGCCAGAGTCAGGTAAAATGCAATTTTAAGAAAAAAATGATTTTAAATTAAGTGCAACACAGGAAATGCATTAAACAGCCTCTAGATGTGTTCTAAATACTGTTTCTAATACAGATATCAACTTTAGCAAGCCGGAAAATGTCGAAATGTCGGTGGCAAAGCAGTAATTTTAAACAAAAAAATCAGAAGAAAATACTTAAAATCTCAAAAGTGGTTCATTCCTTCTCTCAGCATTTTCTCCCCATTGGTAGGTGCTTCAGCAACAACTATCAAGCCTGGAAAGACGCCAAAACCACGAGGCAGCAGGATTTTAAGAGACAGAGATCAAGGAGTTTGGAATTGACCCAAAATGGCCAATAAAACTACAGCTTCTAGGCAGTAACCACTCCTACAGGGACAGGCAGGCTGCTCAGTGTTAACCACTGTCACTGGTGAGCACAAGAGACTTCCCTTTAGCCCAAGCAAGCACTGGCCTCCAAGAAACTTACAAACAGTTCAGAACAGCAAATCTGTAACTGAACTTTATTAAATTTCAGAAAGTGGGAAAAAAGCAAGATTTTTTTTCTTGTTTTAGTTTAAAGGTAGCAGAGATACACAAGTAGCAAAATAGTCAGAACAGTGCAATAAATTACCCCACACTTGAGTGCTAGGCCAGAATCAGGTAATATGCAATTTTAAGAAAAAAAGCAATTATAAATTAAGTGCAACACAGGAAATGCAGTGAACAGGCTCTAGATGTGTTCTAAATACTGCTTCTAATACAGATATCAACTTTAGCAAGCCAGAAAATGCCGAAATGTAAGCAGCAAAGCAGTAATTTTAAACAAAAAATCAGAAGAAAATACTTAAAATCTCAAAAGTGGTGCCTTTCTTCTCTCAGTGATTTCTCTCCATTGGTAGGTGCTTCAGCAACAACTATCAAGCCTGGAAAGATGCCAAAACCATGAGGCAGCATGGTTTTAAGAGAGAGAGATCAAGGAGTTTGAAATTGACCGAAAATGGCCAGTAAAACTACAGCTTCTAGGCAGTAACCACTCCTACAGGGACAGGCAGGCTGCTCAGTGTTAACCACTGCCACTGGTGAACACAGAGACTTCCCTTTAGCCCAAGAAAACACTGGCCTCCAAGAAACTTACAAACAGTTCAGAACAGCAAATCTGTAACTGAACTTTCTTAAATTTCATAAAGTGGGAAAAAAGCAAGATTTTTTTTCTTGTTTTAGTTTAAAGGTAGCAGAGATACACAAGTAGCAAAATAGTCAGAACAGTGCAATAAGTGACCCACCACTTGAGTGCTATGCCAGAGTCAGGTAAAATGCAATTTTAAGAAAAAAATGATTTTAAATTAAATGCAACACAAGAAATGCAGTAAACAGGCTCTAGATGTGTTCTAAATAATGTTTCCAATATAGAAATCAACTTTAGCAAGCTGGAAAATGCCGAAAAGTAGGCGGCAAAGCAATAATTTTAAACAAAAAAAATCAGAAGAAAATACTTAAAATCTCAAAAGTGGCTCCTTTCTTCTCTCAGCATTTTCTCCCCTTGGTAGGTGCTTCAGCAACAACTATCAAGCCTGGAAAGATGCCAAGACCATGAGACAGCAAGGTTTTAAGAAAGAGAGATCAAGGAGTTTGGAATTGACCCAAAATGGCCAATAGAACTACAGCTTCTAGGCAGTAACCACTCCTACAGGGACAGACAGGCTGCTCAGTGTTAACCACTGCCACTGATGAACACAGAGACTTCCCTTTAGCCCAAGCAAGCACTGGCCTCGAAGAAACTTACAAACAGTTCAGAACAGCAAATCTATAACTGAACTTTCTTAAATTTCAGAAAGTGGGAAAAAAGCAAGATTTTTTTTCTTGTTTTAGTTTAAAGGTAGCAGAGATACACAAGTAGCAAAATAGTCAGAACAGTGCAATAAGTGACCCCACTCTTGAGAGCTAGGCCAGAGTCAGGTAAAATGCAATTTTAAGAAATAAATGATTTTAAATTAAGTGCAACACAGGAAATGAAGTAAACAACCTCTAGATGTGTTCTAAATACTGTTTCTAATACAGATATCAACTTTAGCAAGCCGGAAAATGCCAAAAAGTAGACGGCAAAGCAGTAATTTTAAACAAAAAATCAGAAAAAAATACTTAAAATCTCAAAAGTATTTCCTTTCTTCTCTCAGCATTTTCTCTGCTTGGTAGGTGCTTCAGCAACAGCTATCAAGCATGGAAAGATGCCAAACCCACGAGGCAGCAGGGTTTTAAGAGAGAGAGATCAAGGAGTTTGGAATTGACCCAAAATGGCCAATAAAACTACAGCTTCTAGGCAGTAACCACTCCTACAGGGACAGGCAGGCTGCTCAGTGTTAACCACTGCCACTGGTGAACACAGAGACTTCCCTTTACCCAAGCAAGCACTCTCCTCCAAGAAACTTACAAACAGTTCAGAACAGCAAATCTGTAACTGAACTTTCTTAAATTTCAGAAAGTGAAGTGTCCCGTTAAAGGCTTGCAGGGATGTAGCTGGCTCAGGGTTTGTATGGATGTCACCTCCGCATTTTAGTTTGGGGGAGATATGTTAGATGTAAGTTTAGAATTTCATTCTAATGTTAAGTTTTAACTTTAGCTTATGAATTATGGGTTTGTGTAAGTGTAGGCTGTGTCTGAAAATGTATTTGGTATTAAATGAGTATAAGGGGGATGTTATCTTAGGTTAATTAAGGGCTGACTATGGTGCAGCATGTTGGATAGTACAACTAGGATATTTGAGGTGGGTTGTGTGGTATTGGGAAAGGATAAGATGGCTTTTACCATGGGTGAATTAAGGGTTAAGTATTCTGCAGCATGTTGGATAGTACAGCTAAGATGATATGATGGGCTGTGTGGAAGTGCGAAGGTAAAGCTGTTAAGTGGGTGAGTAGCAGGAGAAGTGAGAGAGTCAGCATGGGGATTGGTGTTGTGGTTAGTTATGTGATGAAATTTTGAAAACTTTAGGGATAGAGAAGGGGTGGAAAAGAGGGGTGAAGTGTTGGATTGGGAAACAATATGCTGTTGAAGTGTTGGTAAGTAGGGCAGCAGGGAGTATGTTATGACATATAGGACAGACAAGAGAGCTGGATAGTAGAGGGAGTATTGAATGAAATATGGAGGTGACTGTAAATAGTTAATGTTTACAGGTATTATAGACTTTGATTGACTGAGCTTTGAGATGGGAGGAGATAGTGGAGTTTAAATTTAGAGTAAGTGGGAGGTAGGTGGAAATAGGTAATAAGGTAGGAGGATAGAGTTTGTCCAAAGCTAGCAAGGGTGAATGTAAGGGTCTATATTAGATCAGCGAATGCTTAAAAAAGCGAACGCTGATTGATCGACATTATTTGTTCGGAAGTGGAAAATATCGAAGCAGCAGAAACTCAAATTTTTTCCTAGGGAAAGAATTTGGTTGTCCGTTTCTGTTGCTTCGGTATTTTCAGTGTTATGGTGGAAAGTTACCGGTTGGATTCAGGTAAGTGTGCGATTGTGTGGATGTGAGTGTTAGGGTGATTTAGGTGAGTTAGGGTTAGGGCTCGGGTTAGGTGTGTGTGCGATTGACTGGAAATGAGGGTTAGGGTGGATTTAGGTGAGTTAGGGTTAGGGAGCGGGTGAGGTGAGTGTGCGATAGTGACGGACCTTAGGGTTAGTGTTTGGGTTAAGGTAAGTGGGTAGTTAGTAGTGTGTGCATAGTTTAGTGTAGGGTTAGGTATCAGATTTTAGATGTATGTATGTGGATTTCTGTTTGTTTGGTGTGCTTGTGTTATGTGTATGTATTTTGGATCAGAATTTTTTTCCCTGGGAAAAAAATCGCTGATCTGACAGTTCGAGATTGTAAGCTTTCGCTTAAATTAGGTCAATCAATCAGTGTTCACTTTTTTAAGCATTCGCTGATGTAATATAGACCCGAATGGAACAGGTGATAACGACAGCTAGAAGATATATATCAGACTATTAAAATTTGAGTAATGCAGTATTTAATGTGTGACAGGTTATATTATAGTATCTAATATTCAAAGCTACTGCCTATGTCCATGATGTAGTGTGCAAGCCTTATACAAATACTCCTCCAAATGTTTGACTCCTTGAAGTAAAGAAATGTGGATAAGTTCCTGTCAAAACATCTATTAATGTAGGATGAATACCCACAGCAGGGAAGTAGCTAATCTGTCCTTGTTTGACGTTGCCTTTAGCAGGCTATTCCTGAAGCCCACATGATTGCTATTGCCTTTAGCATGCAAAACTAGTTGGCAATCATGGTTGGGTGGGTCCAGTTAGTGTACTATCAAAGACTGTTAAAACACCTGTTTCTCTGGAGGATGTATATCCACGGCAAAGTAGTAAATAGACTGTCATGTCTTTGATTACTAATTCTTAATACAATTAAAACATGTTGTCTAAATCAATACTATTACTTATAAACAATTGTTTATAAATAATGCAACATTAAAGTGTGCTGGTCTTGTTCTAATGCAAGTGTAAGCAAAAGATCTTTGGGGTTGGATATAACCTCTTGTTCAAGTGCAATACCTAATTATACAGTTTATGATATAAAATGTTATGTTCTCAGCATTTTATTATACTGTTTATGATGTAAAAAATGTTTTTGCATTTTATTTTGCTGGTAAGGACAGCCTCCAGAATATTTTTCTCAGAGCAGAAAATCCCTGCCATCATACCATGAAAGACTGAACCCAGAATGTCTTACTACCTGAAAGAATGCAAGATTACTGTATTTTCACATGAAATGCACGAGGAGTAGTTTCTTACATCTTAGAATGATCAGTTGTCATCCACTTGTTAAGTTGAAACACCTCACAATGAAAATAAACGTGATAATTGTAACTGAGTAGTGAAATCACAATGCAAATAAGTTGTAACTCCTCTAAAGAGGTATGTTGATCTTTATTACACAATATGCTTTGCAGTTGTATGTAAATCATTGCTCAGTATCTACCATTACAGCATTTGGCAGGTGTGGCTATATACCAAAACTGATTAAACAACAAAATTAAAAAAAATCAAGCAGCAAACTGTAATTTTCATTTTTTGCAAAATCAATTGCAACTTTGCCACAAGGAATGTCGTGGGAAATTAAATTAATTGTAAAAAAATAACATGCTTGCAAACATGACCAATACACATGAAGTCTCATAAGCCATTCATAAAACTGTATAATAATGCTGAATTATCAGTTCTGTACAAACAAATATTTGCCACTAACAAATGTCTTTTTTCCTGAGAACAGCAGCATCAGTAAAGTGCTGACCAACTGTAAGTTAATGTTTGCTTTTCAGAAAAAAATGCTTTCCCCCCAAGAAAATAGAGGAATAACACAATTGACACACTGGAGAGGACCTGAAAGACAGGAAGTGTATGATTAGGAAACAGACAATGGACAGGGCAGCTACAGGTTGCTTGCTGTAAATCAAGGTCAAACTGGATGGGCAGGTTCTCCTTCTATTTGCAGTGTTATATAATTAACTTTGTGTACACCAGGTGGGTATACTGATCCTCGCATGTTTTTCAGACATGACACAGGCCAAAGGTGCATGTGACAGTGACACATTACTCAGAGTGAGGCTTGACAAAGCCTCAACAGACATCTAAATGACATCAACTCATTTATCCATGAGAAACACTGTTACACTTGGTGGTTTTAAAGTAATCATGGTATTGCATTCAGTTATGAAGTGCACAGTCAAAGCACTGAGCTAAGCAGGTAACGTGATAGCTCATATGACCCATCCATTATCTTTCATATATCTACAGTTTATCTTGATAAACACCTTTAGGTTTTTACATAAAGAAAACAATGACTGATTAATTTCTGATATTTGATGGAAGGCTAATCTAGCTCACTATTGCAGCGATGCCCTCTCTTCCACTTCTTCTCTAAACTTAAATGCTTAATGGTACTAAAACCATGTAAGTGGAGTTAAGGAGTGGCATTGTGTTCAAATAGTACAATGCTCCATTATGTATAGCTTACAAGTGACTGTGTTTCATAGTAATGTAGTGCATGCTGTGAAGGATTGCTCTTTAATCCTTTGCATGGACTGATGATAGGATTACTTATGTCTGAGAATGAAATGAGGAAGACAGGGACACAGATGTATCTGTGTACCAATGAAAAGGAGTGGTAGAATGATATATCATTGATGTTCAGGAAGAATTGGCTATTTCCTTTTCACTGTGTTTGATTTGTAGCAATCAGATTGTCTGTTATGTTCTGTTCTGGTCGGTGCCAAAAATGAAGTATACCGAATGGTGAAGACAGTAGCTTTGGATTTCTAAAGCAACTTAAAATTTAATTATAAATTATAACATAAAAGTGTGAGATATATCAGTAATGTAAAGCATGGAGCTACTGCATAACCCGCTAAAGTTTGTGCTGGCATTGATTAAAATTCAAAGACTCCTGCAGCTCCAAATGTGATAATGTTGGAGCAGTTACTCAATTTGCTTTTCTTGACAACACAAATACGGATACTATTCCCCTTAATAAAATTTCTAAAAGAACTAATGTGGTTACCTAAATAAACTGCCCATAAAGTCAATGTCAAAGATGCAGAACCGCATGAAATATGCAGCAGCAGAAAAAAAAAAAAACACTTATTGGCCTTCCAAAAAAGATATGTGGCAGATCACAATGTGTCAAGCCAGTGTTAACATAGCACTGCAACTAGAAAAGGAAATGAAGCATAAGAACATTGTATGAATACTGAACAGGCAGTAACAGGCACCATATGTTGTCTGTCTATACGCACCTTTAAGCAGAAGCATTTAAAAGTTCTTGAAGTACTTTAATAGCACTCAATAAAGCCTACCTCCCAAATTAAGAAAGACCTTACATAATAACCCTTGATTACACTTATGCCTACCGATCCAAACATGAGGACCAGCTTAGGCTGACAAAGTTATCCATTGCTTGACCTGCAGTGGTAACTTATTCCAAATAGTGGGGGGTTATATTGATTTATGAACCTGTTCCTCCAGTGAGTCTTCTTTACTTATTGGTATACTGGTTTTGTGAAGAAATGGATGTGAAATAGGATTAGAACTTTCACAGGTAGAAATGTGAGGCACAGGTCACCTGGTATCAGCAGGTAGGCTACAGAGTGTGAGGAGAGGTATGCTAATCTATCAAGATAGTTGAAGAGTGTAAAGGGCCTTTCATTTTTTTTTTTTTTTTTTTTTGGTTAACAATCATTGGGTCCTTTCCAGTTGTGTGATATGCTTGGATTTGTACTTGCCAAAAGAAGCACTGTATTTGATGTCTGATAAGGGAAGAGTACTGTGGTAAGATGGCTTCTTTGGATCTTGAAGATATTCCCTTAGAAATTAACTGGCGCAGGCAGAAAGATTTCCTGACCAAAGTGGAAACATGATGCTTGAATGAAAGATAGCTGTCCACATAATTTCCCAGGTCTCTTAAGATCATATTTCTTTGAAGATGCAAACACTACTATACTGCATTTTTTTGAATTTATCTCAGGACTGTTTTCAGTACACTAGGTATGTGCATATTCCATCCCTTTTTGGAACAGTTCAGAATAAGTGAATGAGCAGATAACAGTGCCCCACTTGCAAACATCAACAAACATGGTCAAGCACACACCAGGTATATTGGCTTGGGTGTTTGAAAATTAAATGCCATATAGGAGAGGGCCTATCCGTGTGGTACTGCATTATTTACAATTTTACATTCTGAGATGGTAACAGCAACTCTCACTATTTGGGATCTGTTGGTTAGCTAATTTGCAATTCAGTGGGCAATGCAATGACTTAATAAGTTTGTCTGCTAGCATTGGAGATAGCTGTGTAAAGCTCTGCCCAGGTCAAGATAAGCAGATTGCAGAAAGTAACCACTTTCCGCATCCTCAATGAGATTTACTAGGTTTGGAAGACAGGATCTGCCCTTCACAAAATCTTACTGAGTAGGATTTACATCATTAAAGTTGTGTATGTCCGTATAGATGGCTTCTGCAAGGATATGCTCCATGGCCTTGCATATAAGATTAGAGAGGCTGAACAGCCACTCTTATATAGAAAAGTCATAGTGGCATCATAGACAAACCCTGTGAGCAGGCTGAGTTTGAACAGTTTAAGTAGAGGCTTGGACAGTGCATATTTGGCCCTGATGAAAATGCAAACAATTCTGTTATGTAGTCCCAGATAAACATAATGTTCAGCCTTTGGCAGGGATTCTAAGACTTGTTCCAATGTGAATGAAGGGAAGCAGAATTTTTCGTGATAGTAGATGAAACAATGTGGGTAAGTGAAGTAAAGTTAGCACTACTCAATCCTTGTGATTAGGAAGATATGTAATTATTCTGGGTGTGCTGAGTGCATTGCTGAGCAACATTCCTTAATTTCCAGAGATAACTGAATATAGATATGTCGTTTCTTTTGGTATCTGTACCTGCAATGACCTTAAGTTGACTCTCTGCTATACATTTTCTAAAGTGCTATTACATTCCTTGCTGGCATGTTTATTTTGCTCTTGAAGTCAGGGGGTGGGATTTCTTACAAATTTTCACTATTTTCCTTTTTTGCTATCCAGTTTATTAATATGGGAATTCTAGCGCAGATCTTTACTCCTATATTTGCCATTCAATTTGGAGCATAAGTGTACTGCCTTTTCTATACAGCTTTTTAGATGGTGGCAATAAGGTGAATGAGGCAGGCCTGTCAATTGAGTCCATATGCAGTGGACTGTTAAGACTTATATATATATATATATATATATATATATATATATATATATATATATATATATATATATATATATCTTCTATAAGCTGAAGTTTGTTTACCCTGGAGAAATCACTAAAGATGGTTTCATTTGGCAGTGGGGTGTTACCAATAAGCCAGACAGAAACAGTGACTGATTTGGCGTTAAACTTCATCAGGGATGAGGAGAAGAATGGTGAAGTACAGTCAGTGACTGGGTGGGTAAGGACCAAGTCAAGGATATGAGAGCCCTCATTTTATAGTTTTACAATTTGCTCCAGTGTTTTGGTACTAACAAAGTATAGGGAACAATGTGCATATACATTTTTAGAGGTTCAAGGCTGCCAGTCCATGTTGGGTAATTGAAATCCCATAGTAAGAAAGTATTTGGTTTAATGTTAACCCCTCAGCATTATTAAAATAATTTTCTTCATCTTTGGTAGACATACATGAGGATCTTTAGGTAGCAATGAAGTAATAGCTGGATTTGTTAATGGTGATTTGAATCCCCAAGCGCCCCAAGTTTGAGTCATGGGTAATTTGACATCAGGTGATGGCATTTCTGACAAGTACAGATTCTCCCCCTGCAGTTACCCAAGTAGCTGAAGACCTAGAATGTTGGGAGTGCTGTCAGTGCATTGAATCCGTATCTCACTTACTACCCAGATATGAATGTGTCTGAGTTGCAGAAGAGCCTCAAGTGCTTGCATCTTCCTGATTAGACTCTTAGCATTGTGTAGTGCCACCATGATGATGTCTGCATTTAGGTTATCATTTGCTATGCAGAAATGTCCAGTATGTGGACTCTGCCTAAAAATGTCAGTATATTTATTTACATTTGTTTACCAGGAAATTCTGACTGGACACAAGTCCTTTCTCCATGGTGGCCCGGGGAGAAAAGCTCCACACAAAAATATATCAGCAACAAAGTTACATAAAGAACAATTGTTATACATACACTAGGAAACAATGCAAGCAATAGCAACATCATAAACATGAACAAGAGAGTTGCATGAAGAACAATTGTTATACATACAATAGCAAACAATACATACAATAGCAACATTGTATATATACAATGTGGCGCACTACTATACTGCACTTTTTTTAATTTATCTCAGGACTGTTTTCAGTACACTAGGTATGTGCATATTCCAGCCCTTTTTGGAACAGTTTAGAATAAGTGAATGAGCAGATAAAAGGTGCCCCAGTTGCAGGATCAGGACATTCCAATTTCTGGTTAGAGACTACTAATAATTGTAATGTATATTCAGATAGTAACAAGCTCAAAACAGATACTGTTATAAGCTCATAGACATATCAGATATTGCTATAAACTGAAACAGATATAAAGCAGAAGTTCCACAATAGGGCGGAACAAGCTGGAAAGGCTAAGAGGAATAGCAGGTGAAGACTGAAGGAGTAAAAGAGGAGACTGAGGAAGTAGCAAAAGTGGTAGTGAAAGTAGGTAGGTGTAAGGTAGCGGGAGATGTATTTGGAGCTGAGATGAAGTGAGGTAGTAAGAATGTTAGAAGAGGGTCTGAGAGATTGAATAGGGTAGGAGAGGGAACAGGGAAAGCCACAACCTGTGAACGAAAGATTGCAATGATCTGACAGTGGGTGGCAGGTTGGCTAGGGGAGGGAAGAGGAAGGAGAGGTAAAAAAAAGGGTGGGTCACTAGTCAGGATTGGTGCATGGACATAACCACTGACTTTTTAAGTGAGTTTTTAGTACAGCTTTGAAGTGATTGCATGAAGGTAGTGTGATTATGGGGGGGAGTGAGTGTATCATAACCTGGATATTATGCAGGAGAAAAGAGCTTCTCCAGCCGAGCACTTGGCGTTGGTTGCTAGAAGTTGAATTTTGCTGCTGGAGCATAGTGATCTAGAGGTACAGTAGGGCTGGAGAGGATTTTGAAGGGATGGGACTTTAAGAAGATGGTTTACTAACTTGTGAGCAAGAGAGAGTTGATTTAGGTGAAGAAGTTGAAGGAGTTCAAGCCAGTCAAGTTCACTAAGTGAGATAAAGTGGTGGCTGCGATAGGATGCTCCAGTAGCAAACTTAGCAATTTTGTTGTAGCAAGCCTCAATCTTGTTTAGGTTTGTTTGTCTAAGGTTGGTAAGCATAGGAGAGACGTAGAGTAAAGTGGAGATAAGTTGGGAATTGGCAACATAAATTCTGGCTGTTTTGGTGAGGAATTGTTTGTTTCTATACAATGTCCCTAGTTTTTTGTGAACTTTTTTATGGTAAGAGAAATGTGAATGTTGAATCTGAGATAGTTGGCAATCTCAACACCAAGTAGTTTGGTGCGTTATGTTGGGGAGATGATGGTATAGTCATTGGCTAGAATATTAAAGTGTGAGTTGGTTAGGTTAGATTTTGTGGGTTGGAAGATGAGGAGTTTAGTCTTGTTCAGGTTGAGTATTAACTGGACATTTTCAACAGAGGAAAAGGCTTCCTGTGTGATCTTATGGAGTTTGGGTATAGTTGGGGCTGAGGAGATGAGGGTGGAGTCATCTGCATACTGTATGAGAGAGGGCTTCTTGGTGGCTGGTAAAAGATTATTGATGAAGAGCGAGAATAGTAGTGGTCCAAGGATGGATTGTTGGGGAATGCCGAGTGTGAAAGGAAGTCGAGGAGATAGGTCATTATGCCAAACAACGGATTGCTGGTGGCCAGTTAGATAGCTGTGAAGTCAGTCTGTAGCTGATTGTGAAAAGGATAGGCTAGTGAGAACAGAGATTGCTTGTGTAAGACAAAGATAGATCCAGGAATATGGCAGAGGAGAACAGGCCATTATTTTTATGAAGAAGGATAGTGTTAGTAAAAGAGAGCAAGGTGGTAGTAGTGCTGTGGAATGGCCAGAGGCCATTTTCGGTGCTGGAGAGAAGGTTATTAGTTAAGAGGTAGTCCAGGACATCAGAATGAATCAATTCTCAAGTATCTTTGAAAGTGGAGAAAAGATGGTTATGAGATGGCAATTGGAGAGTTCATTGGAGGAGCCATCTTTAAGGAGGGGTGTAATGTGGAATATTTTCCACAGTGTAGGGACATAGCATTCTGATAAGGACTGGTTAATCAAGATAGAGACTGAATAGGCTAGGGCTTCAGCTGCAATTTTAGGTATTTGCAGGGCAGATTGTCAGCAGTTAGTTTTGTAGGCTTAAGCTTCAATAGAAGTTTTTTTTTATATTGGAGGTAGGTATGGGAGTAAACGAAAAGACTGTTGGCAGAGTATTTGGTTTTGATGTGGGGAGGGTAGGGAGGGGTTAGTATTGTTTAGCTAAAGATAGAATGGTTTCAATAAAGTGTTTATTGAATGACCAAAAAAATCCAAGGCGGGGAAACAGAACACAAGTATAAAAGGCAAAAGCAACGAGGCTTGACCACCAAAAATAGCGTAGAATCAGTTTAATTTCCGCTTTCGTTAGAAGACTTCATCAGAATACACACCATAAAAAACAACCATCCTTAAATAGCACATCAATTAATCAGTTAACCAGTAAAAAAACTTTAATTAAAATATATCCAACAACATTAAGGTGCAAGTGCATATTATTTGAACAAGGAAGCAGTGTTATTTTTGTTAATACTCAACTTGCCATTCTTTAAAAAACATTTAATATTAATGGTCCCATTCAAGCCAGGGTATCTATCAGATTTTAATCGGACCTGCCACAGTGCTTCCCTTTGTTCAACAAAATTTCTAAAATCTCCCCCCCTTAAATCAGATTTACAGACTTCAAGAACAGAAAATAAAAATTTTTAAAATTACTACATACAACAGAGTGTTTAAATAAGGCGTTGGTTTCATCGTGAGTCTTGATACTGTATAAATGCTCACGAATGCGTGTTTTTAAACATCTGGTCATCATACCAACATAAAAAGCTGGACATGTACAACATAACCCAATGTAAACCACCCCCTTGGTACAACAATTAACATATTCAGGTACCGAAATAGTCTTATCAATAGTTTCAATAACTATTAATGGCCCTAAAGACAAAAATCGACACGTGTTACAATTGTAACAAGGAAAAACACCCTTTGTATTTGTTTTATTACTAACTATTGGTGTATAATTAGCCTCCAATGCCTTTTTAATATTAAATGTATTTCTAAAAACAAAAACTGGTTTCTCACCTAACACTCTAGAAATATCATCATTCCCTTGAATGATTCTCCAGTTTCTTTCAATCAAATTTTTTATAGCCAGCCCATCTGTACTCATTCCCAAGGAGCAAACAGGACCACCAACGCCTGTATTAGTGGATGTATTAAAAGTTAATACATCAATATTTGTTTCCACCTTGTAATCCAAAATAGCTGGATAATTGATGTTTCTCCTACTTAAAACCAATGTTATAGTATCATCCAACATAATACTGGGATACCCCCTCTTTAAAAACAAATTTTTGATGAAAGAAATTTCATCAAACAAGTCCTGTTCGGAAGAGGTCATACGACAGGCCCTAATGATCTGTCCCTTTGGAATGTTCTTAATAGTATGTTTTTGATGGGCGCTATCAAAATGAAGATAACTATTTGTGAAAGTCTCTTTGCGATATATTCTACTGTTGAATTTATTTTCAAAGATGTCCCATCTCAAGGAGACATCCAAGAAGTTGACAGATAATCCAGAATTCCCTAATTCAAATTTTAAAAAACCAACTTGTTTATTGATCTCAATGACAAAATCTCCCATTGTTTCTCTATTCCCTTCGATGATAAAAAACAAATCGTCGACAAACCTAAAATATACCAACAATTCAAACCTAGTCTTTAACGGGGTTAAAAAGAAATCCTCCCACCAGGCCATAACCAAATTGGCATAAGAAGGGGCAGCCGAAGACCCCATAGCTACCCCTCTTTTTTGTCTGTAATAAGAATTCCCAAACAAAAAATAATTATGATGAAGTAAAATATCAAGGAATCTACAAATGGTGGAAATTTGATATGTACTGAATTCTTTGTGCTTGCCTAATAAAATGCATACGGCATCTACACCTTCATCATGTGGAATACAAGTAAATAAGGATACCACATCTAGGGTAAACATAATGTGCTTATTAGGGTCGAATACACCTTTGATGGCAAAATTATTAACCTTATTTAAAAAATGCCATGAATCCTTAATATATGATTCCTGTTTGGAAACCAAAGGTCCTAAAGTAGCATCTAGAACCAATGGAATTCCCTCAGTAACTGAATGGGGAGAAGACACAATAGGTCTGAATGGGGGATCTGTAAGGTGTTTGTGTGTTTTGGGAATACCAAATAAAACACCTACCCTCGGTTTCTCAATCACACAAAATTCATAGACATCCAGGTCAATCTCATTGTTCATAAGGGCATCATACAGGAAAGAATGTATAAACCCCTCTTTCTTCTTTATCTGATAAGGGGTAACAATTTCATATTCATCCTGGTTATTTAATAAGACCAGCATTTTATTATTGTAATGCTCCTGTGTCATAATGACAATATTGCCTCCCTTATCACTTTTCATAAAGCATAAACTACCATTCTTTTCACGTAGTTTATTGAATGCTTTTCTTTCTTTTAAACTCATGTTATGTCTATGTCTAAATTTACCAGAAAAGATTTTATCAAGCTCTTTTACACATGATTCCTCGAAAATTTTAATGGTATGTAATAAAGGGGGATTATACACAGAAGGTTTTATTAAGGTGTTGTTACAAACGGAAATGTCATTTAATATATAGGTAAGATTTAATTTCCTAACAAATTTTTTAATATCTAACACAGTTTTCCCATAGTCCGCCCTAACAGTAGGAACACAATTGAGACCACGTCTGAGCACATCAAGTTCATCATCACTGAAAATGAAATCAGTTAGGTTAATAATGTCAAAGTTTTGTTTTTCTTTTTCTTTTTCTTTTCCTTCATCTAATTCTCTTCCTCAGAAGAATGAGAACCCAGGAACGTCCGGCTCCTGGTTAGCATAGATTTTTTGATGTGTGGAACCCTTTTTCCTAAAAAAGCCGAACCACCTGAATTCGACAAATCAGAAATAATATTATCAGCCGAATTGCCGGTGTTGGTGACACTAGTTTTAGTAACAGTAGCCTTACTGGTTTTGTCAGTCAAAGTATTGCTGATAATATGACTAACGGTTTCATTAACCGGTTTACCAGAGTCAATGTTGGAACTATTGCTGTAACTAACCAAACTACTGTCACGACCCGGACTTGAGGGTTTTGTTTTCCGGTTTCCGTTAGCTTCAGAAGACAAAGGTTTGTTGTTATTATTGGCAACACTGCTATAAAAGCGTTTATTGCCATAATAAGAAGTCGTTGTCCTAGGATTAGGCTCCTTGTTCCCTGGTACAAAAAAATTGTAAGCAGAATTAGACCTGTAACAAGCAATGTCCCATTCAAGTTTTAATTGTTTTCTGTTGGTAACCTCTAAAGAATGTTTGTCAACTTCGTCAAACAATTTGTTAAAAAACTCGTTCTGGATTTGTTCGTTGCAAGCCTTTTTAATATTACTTTCCAGCTGACAAATTTTGTCCTTCAACACATTCATCTTAGCAGAATTGTTGTCACTTAATAATTTAAGAAATGACATACCTGCTTCGTTGAAGAAGGACACCAAAGTACCAAACATGGGATCACCAATCTGCACGCCGTTAGGGCATTTGAAAAACCTTAGCCCTTTAGGCATAACTTTGAGCTCAATACATCGCTCAAAGTAACAATTCTCGATGGACAAAGACCGATACCTTTTCAACAGTCGAGTTAATAAATCCTGCTGGTGAATTAATTCTTCATTGGGAAACGGATGAAAAGAAGTGGAATATCCGCAAAACGGGTTCCTAATACCTTCCAACAGAGGCTTAACCGCTAAACCATCAGCCGGAAGCTGACGTCTGATCTCCTTAGTACGAGTTCTGGCAGCTGGTTCGTCTACTTCGATCACAGTGTCCAATTCCTTAAAGGACCCGCAGGGACTGGAGGCATTCGCCGCTGAAGATGAGGTGCCAGAAGCTTTAGACATTAAAAACTTTAAAGAATTCTGAATATCCATTAAAGGTGAAATCAGTAAATTATTAATGTTAGAATTGGAGTCACAACCAGGGGTAGGGTGAATACTCAAATTCAGCAATTGTTCATCAATTTCTGTTTCCTCGGCCATGGTGTGGATAAGAAACAAAAGCAACCAAACGAAACACCACAACTTGATAAACCAAAAAAATCCAAGGCGGGGAAACAGAACACAAGTATAAATGGTTGTTTTTTATGGTGTGTATTCTGATGAAGTCTTCTGACGAAAGCGGAAATTAAACTGATTCTACGCTATTTTTGGTGGTCAAGCCTCATTGCTTTTGCCTTTTATACTTGTGTTCTGTTTCCCCGCCTTGGATTTTTTTGGTTTATCAAGTTGTGGTGTTTCGTTTGGTTGTTTATTGAATGAGGCAGCAATACTGTTGGAGGAGGGGAGAATGGTAGGTGTGTGGGGGGGTGCCAACTTTACCTGGGTAGAGAATGGAGTTTAGGAAGAACCAGAACTATTTAGTTTTGTGATGGGAGAAGTTTAGGGCAGACTGAAAATATTGGGCTTTATCACCCTTTATTTGCTTTTTGATCTTATTGCACACTTCTAGGACTGACTGTCTAGAGGAGAGTTTTTGTTAAGTGCCAGTGTTCCCAGGCCCTGTCTCTGACTTTCATTAGTGACCTAGTGCCTTTCTGTAGCCAGTGGGAGTACTGTGCCTTGACTCTGGCATTTCTTATGGGGACATGTATGTTTTGGATGTCTAGGAAAGTGCTATTGAAGAACGGAACAACTTTATCTAGATTGAGGTACTTTAGTGTTGACCAATTACAGTTTTTAAGGGATGAGATAAAGTTGAGAGGGTTAAAGTTTAACCTGTTTTGTATTTGTCCATAGATGATGGGTTCAGCACTATTTAAGTGGTGTTTCAGAAGGAATTTTGGATTATAGTCACAGAGGCTGTCTGATAGACAGCCAGCTAAGTATGATTGTGGGGCTTTATTGACTAATATCCAATCAAGAGTAGAATGTTTGTTAGAGTTTTTATTTGTCTGGGTAGGTGACTGGATAAGTTGGAGAAACCATGAAGGTTTAGGTGGTGGGCTGGATGATTGCTGCTACAAGATAGCCAGGCAATATTAAAATCACCTAGAATTATTGTTTTGTGGGGAAGGGATTGGCTAGCCCAACTGATGAGGTTTTCCAGAGGTGAGATGCTATTATGTCCAGGTGGAAAGTAGCATCCAGTGATGTTGATTGTTTTTTCTGGGTTTAGTTTGAAGTTTGCATATAGGATTTCTTCATTTCCAATTTGGGGGCTAATGAGTTAAGGATCTGGATGTTTAGGTGGTGTTTAAATATTAGAGCAACACCACCCTCTTTCTTTGATAGCCTATCCACACGAAGTATGTTATAACCAGTTGGAAATACCTCCTTACTTTTAATATGAGGTTTGAGCCAGGTTTGTCAGAATGAGTATATCTGGGGAGTAGAAAGCTATGTTGGCGTGGAGGTCATGGGTTTTATTGGTTATACTTCTGATATTTAGACTCAGGAGGAGGAAGTCAGATGGCTTTCTGTTGAATGCTAGTTGTGAGATGGAGCAGCTATTATCAGGTTATTAGGTGTGGAGTTGGAGATGTTTGGACCAGGGTTAGGGTGGATGTCACCACTGAGGGCTAATTTGGATAGGGCAGTATACATACGTTTTATAAATCTGATAATTAGTCTGTCATATTTTAGGGATATTTTTTGTTTGTACATAGCAGGTGATGATAGTGTGGTGGGTGCATTGGGATGGTGATTGTGCTAGTATGGCAAGAGTAATAAGTGGGTGGGTGATGGATAGTAGTGAGAGTAGTGGTGCAGTGAACGTGGTTGGGTGGGTCTATTATGGTGTCTGGGTAGGATGTACGGTGTGCAAGGAGAGTGCAAGTAAGAAGAGTCAGCATGTTATGTAGTAGCATAGTTGTATCAGTTGAAGAAATTATCAAGGAAGTGGCTGGGGTACTGTGGGTGGTAGGGGAGAGAAATTCTAAGTAATGTTATGATTGGTTTGCCGGTTGTTGGGAGGAATTAGTGACTGGAATAAATGTAGAAGTAGTGGGGGTGGGTGGGATTTGGCGGCAGGGCAGGGGAGTGGAGAAAGGGTGAACGGAGCGGGCTACACCCGATGACCAAGCCCTGTCAGAGGATAGTAAAACAATCAATAAGCTGCTACATTAAATTGCTGTGCTGAATTACCCATACAGTCTATAACTTTTCATTTTCAGCAGAAGTAACCTGAGTTTGTTTAAAAGGTATGGCAGTACAAGACTGAGATACTGTTCGCTGGTTGGGAACAGTGTGCAGAGGGAATGTGTGTAGTGCCAATCCTCTATAGGAAATTGGAAGGTAAGCCAAATAAGCAAGCAGCAGAAGGGTTAAAAGTACAGCAAAAAGGTGATTGGAGAGCAGGATAGGGGCTTAGCTCTGACCTGGTGATGTGCAGGAAAGACTAACAGGATGTTCTCTGAGTTAGCTTGTATTGATAGTAGTTCTAGAACATTACACATACATTTACTATACTGTTTTACAGGTAGCTTGAGAGGGTCCTTAACAGCTGGGCTAATTTGCTGGAAGTACTCTGATGCTTAGAAGAGAAGGGATGTTGAAGGACATTTCAGAGGCTGGGTGAAACAAATATGAGCGTATATGGTAAGCAATTGCCTTAGTTTGTATGCATAAATTGTGGTATGAGATGTGTAAGCCATCCCTGCTTAAACAAAATGTCTGCCATTTCATTCCAGGCCAACACATACTTGAACCCCTTAGAATGACACCATATGTATACCTTTGGAGCTTTTCTCCCCGGGCCTCCGCTAAAAATGGACATGTATCTAGTCGAACTATCCCTGCCAACACATTTAAAATAAATAAATAAATAAAT
The DNA here is from genome assembly GCF_019279795.1 of Protopterus annectens. Lineage (NCBI taxonomy): Eukaryota > Metazoa > Chordata > Ceratodontiformes > Protopteridae > Protopterus > Protopterus annectens. The sequence goes on from NC_056729.1 coordinate 1,913,468, forward strand.
ATTTAGACAATTGTTTAGATGAGCTATCTTGTTTTGGTATCAAGACACTGTTCTTGGTTAAGACAAGATATTACTTAAGACCAGTAGCTTTCCTGCCTCTGCACACATATAGTAAGTTCCATTATATCCCTCTGCATATTTCTCTGGGTGGAAGGCCACAGGTCATTTACTGCCACATGGGCCATCACTAGGTCATTGTTTTATTTGCCTGGTTTAATGGCCCTTAAGGTTCTTGGTGACATCACAAATCCTGACACTGGACAAGCAGCTTGCAGTCTCCCTGTTCTTGTCCAATTTGTGGGTGTTGAGTCTGTATGACTTAGTGAGCCTTTTGGACTTGGGACTGCTTTCCTAGTAACTCTTTGGTGATCTGTGTTGAGTTAAAATATGTGGAAGTAAAGAAGAAATAGGTATTGCCTGGTATGCTGAAGGTGGAGATGTTTTAGAATGTGTTGTATACATCTTTGGTAAGTTTTTATTTATAGCATCAACATAAGTTACAGGTTTGCTGTTGTGTTTTGACTGATGGGGGTGTTGTAGGTGTATGATGCTTGCTGACAATTTGGCAGATGAAGGAGATTTGCCTCCATGTTTATTAAATATTTACATCTCTGACAAGTTGCATTATTGATTGACAAAATCAGGGAACAGATGGCAAGTATAATCCAGTTGCCACTTATTGCTGTCTTTAAACACACGATGTAATTAGACTAACCACAAATCGAGTAAAAACGGACTGCTGAGACATGTTGACAGAGATGCAGAACAGGGTTTGGTTGCAGTGGTCAGGGGTTGGAGCTAGACTACTATAAAAGAACCTCAAGATTTTTGAACAAATTATTTAGAGCGATGCTATGAAATTAGGGGAGATTGTCACTAATCTAGCAGCACTTAGTGAAAAGACATATTAAAGGTTGACAACAATGATACATAGTTGCAATATACCTACTAACTACCATCTGACAACTGCTAATGCTGGTCTCACAGCAGCAACACTCAGCAAACAATCTTCTCTTACCAAAAGCTCCTTCTCTCACAAAAGCAAAACAATATCATTAGTCCAAAGCCTGTTCCTAAACAGCAGATGGTAGGCTCTTTGGTGATTGGCAATCTTGAATTTAAATGGTGTATAAGTCTGTAGGGCTGTTTTTGCCTTCACCTGGTAGATGCCCTTGATAGCACATACAGCAGTTCAGTGAAAGAGAACTGAGAACCCTGCTGCCTATGCAGAACTGTTCAAAAAACATGAAGAAGCATGTTAATAGCTGCATAGAGGCAGCTGTACCCACCAGGAGGAAGTACAGAACTAACTCAAAAAACAAGCCACCCTGGTGGAATCACAATATCAATAGGATGTATAACAGATGGAAGAAAAGCATGGCAAAAATTAGGAGGTTCAGCACCCAGCAGGATAAAAGCATTATCATCAAACTAAGAAAAAAACAACTCAGAGGATAAATAAAGTATACCAAAGCCATTTTAAGATAAGTTTGGCCTCCCATGCCAAGGACAACCACAAAGCATTCTTTAGCTATGTCAACAACCCAAAGGCAATACACAATTGTGTGCAGAGTTCATTGTAAATGTAGCCACCTATACTGAGTCAGAAGATATAGCAAACCTCCTGGCTGATAAATTCAGCTCCAACTTCACCCCTCTCTCCCCCTCAACCATCCCTTAGGAAATATCATTAAATATAACTCCCCCTACTATCACTAGGAAACAGGTCCTTAATGCTCTCTAAGACCAAGAACATAACATAAATGGGCCCAGACAATATACTAGGATGCCTTCTAAATAGCATGAAACATGATCTATCAGGGCCTCTGGAATTATTATATAACTGTTGCCTCCAAACAGGCTTTATGCCTCATGAATGGAGAAAAGCAACAGTCATCCTTCTGCACAAAGGTGGGCCATCAACAGACCCTGGAAACCACAGACCCATAAGTCTCACTAGTCTTATATGTAAATCCATGGATAGAATTATCATGTAGATGATCAATAGAGATATAGTAAACCTCCAGACACTGGAACTAACCCAGTTTGCTTTTGTTAAGGGCAGATCATACCTACTCAATCTGGTGGACTTCTTTGAAAAGGTCACCAAAGCAATAGATGAGGGCAAAATCATTCACACTGCCTGCCTTGACCTGGTGAAGGCATATGACACAATATCCCACTTGGGCATTGTTGACAAAGTCATGAGGTTAAGTACAAACCCATATGTCACCCAATGGATAGTCAAGTGTCTCACAGACAGGACCCTGGAAGTTAGAATTGGGGAGTCCATCTCTGCAAAGAGGCCAGTCACAAGTGGAGTCTCTCAGGGATCAGTCCTTGGAGCACTCCTTTTTGACATTTACTTCTCAGAAGACAAGGCCAATGTCAGTGGTTTCTGGCTGACTACATTTGCAGATGATTGCAAATTAGGAGCTGTCATTGAATCTCACACTGACACAAATGTTCTCCAGGAGTGGCTGACCCAGACAAACAACTGGTGTCAGAGCCATGGAATAAAATTAAATGCCAAAAAATGCATAATGGTATCCTTTGGGAAGTCATCTTTCCTTGGTAACTATTATATTAAGAACACACCCCTTAGAGTTGACCCAGTAGTCAGGGATTTAGGGACACACAAAGATAGTAATCTAGCCTTTGATCAGCATGTGCCTATAGTGATGAGGAAATTATTCTGCATTGCTCAACTTATAAACAAAGGTATGGCATCTAAGTCCAAGGAAGTCATTGTTCCACCATATTCGGCATTCATCAGACCTATCATTGAGTACAATGCCCCCTTTGATATGCACCTAACCAGGCATATCTAACAGGTATATACAATAAACTGGGATGAACACAGAGTTCCTCACTAAAAGAATACAGAGCGTAAGTAAAATACCCTATGCATACTGCCTCAAGGCCCTATCCCTGTATTCTATCTGCTAAAGGCTTTTGAGGAGAGATCTATACCTGGCATACAGGGCATTGTCAGACCCCACTCATGGACCTCCTGCATATCTACAAAACAAACAGCACCAGAATTACCTGCTCTAATGACATAAACCTTGTCTATAATATAAATAGGGCCTGCTGGACAGATAGGTAGGTATCCCACTGACTACCTCGTCTATGGAACAGGCTCCCCATCCATGTGAAACAGAGTTCCTCCTTAACCCAATTCAAGTGCAACTTGGACAATTGGATGGGAAACCGCAAATGCATCCCTGGTTTGGAACCTATGTTCCTAATGGACACAGGAAACCTGTAAATAGTTCTTCTCCCATGCCCATACTTACACTTATCAAGGGTATCGGAACTTGTCAGATATTTGGAATGCATGACTAGACTTAAAAACACCCTTGTGGTTGATAGCTTAGTAATCACCTATGAACCTATGAACCTTAAGCTGCACAGTGCTCCAAAACCAGACCAATCATGGAAGTCTTATACACATCGCCTAAACACAGCCATTCAGAAATCAATGTTCTGATACACATTTTGTCACCATGAGTAAACAGTTGCACTGATCACAAAGTGCTTACTAAGAAACCGACAGAAAACAATGTCCTTGTACTCCTTCTCTGACGTATCAAATCAGAAATAATACCAACTAATTCATGTGGTTTACAAGCAATAGTTGTTTTAAAAGTAGTATGTAAGAAAAAAAATAATATTCTGTGTGTGTTATGTGCACAGATCAGTGCGAAAATATGAAAGAAAGCACAACTGATTTTTTAACAGTCTAAGGGAAAGGTCTTCTTAGTTTGAACTTTTAGTAATCATTATTATCAGCTCACAGGATGAGGCTGATAGGACCTTCCAACGTCAAGTGTACACACGTGGCAGGTCACTAAAGAGACATTGAGCTGCATAACAAAACACAGAATGAAAGGATGGGAGGAGAAACTTAGTCTCGCATCAGCAGCAGCCACAGATCGGTAACCATTCCCAAAAAAATAAAACATTTTCCTGTACTGCTGTCTATTTTCTCTCCAAATTTTCAGTAAACAAGCATGATTTTGTTTTTATTTTTTGGGAGGAAGAGTTGAATAAAACCTTTGTGAGGATTTCCCCCTGACACATACCATGCCTATGGACAGTTGTAATATAGGTGAAATGTTTATCAATTTATGTCTGTGTTAATTATAATTTTGGTATTTCAGTTGTGCTGACTTTTATGAATAATCAGACATCGGTGTGGATGTCCTTGATTAGACCAGCAGTTAAAAAAAAACAAAGCTTTTTTCCAGCCACTGCTTGGGGATATAAAAGGTTCCCCAGTAGATGCATTGCTGGTTTCCAAAGCAATGCTATAAAATATATATTAGGAGCTACTGATTAGGAATGTAGACAACTTCTATTAAAGTTTGTTCTTGGCTAACTAGCAGGCCTAGGGCTTCTGCAGCAAGAAAATGAAGATCTAAACAAGGGAACATGTTCCCTTTTATTGGATAAGATATTGGCAGACCAGAGTGAAAGTTATCAGTAATTAAAGGCAAACAGAGTGCGGCAAGAGTAAGAAGGTAACAGTATGAAAACATAGCAGAGAACTGAACAAGTGGTAAAGTAAGATAAAAAACTGCATTGTGTTTCCAGTCATGTGACATACAGTCATAATGTTGGATACTAATTATCAGATTAGATATGCTGACATATTGGCAATAACATTATTCCAACACTCAGTAGCAATCTGTAATGTTCTTAAGCAGCAGTATAGGGGTTTGCCTGTGTGGACTCTTGATGTATATTTTATTTTATTTATTTTTATTTTTACATTTGTTGACCGGGATAGTCCGACTGGATGCATGTCCAATTTCAGTGAAGGCCCGGGGAGAAAAGCTCCAAGGGTAAGCAGATACAGCATTACATAATACCAGCATTACATATTGCAAACAGACTATTTACAGAGATTACATAAGTAAGCAAGTTAAACAAGTTCCACAGGTTAGAGTTAATCCTGAGTGCAAGTCAGGATTAAATTAAATTACACAGTAAACTGGTTAACAGATTTTTACACATTCTAGAGAGAGTTAGCCAGGCTTGATACATTGACATAACCAGTTAAGTGACAAATGTTGTTTGAGTCTAGTTTTAAATTGACCTAAGGTGGAAAGTAAGGTAATATCAGCTGGAAGAGAGTTCCAGGATCTACTTACAGAGTTTGCAAAGAGAGAGTCACCGGCTGTGTTATTAATTTTGCTAGTCTGAATTAGTAGTTTGTTAGAGGATCAAAGCGGTCTAGGATTGTTATAGAGGGTGATAATATTTTTAAGTGCAGGAGTATTGTCCGGATTATAGAGGATTTTATAGGCCATAATCAGTTGGTTACACTGGATTAGGCTGGGTAGTTCAAGCCACCCAAGCTGATTTAGATTGATGCAATGATGTGTCCTAAAAGGCAGCCCAGTGGCAAACCTGGCAATGTGGTTGTAGCAAACTGAGAGTTTGTTAAGGACAGTCTTGTTTAAATTCGAGAGTAGAGAGGATGCATACTGAAGAGTTGAAAGAAGGTGAGAGCGAGCTATGGCAATTTTAGCTGGAGGGGTTAGGAAGGCTTTTATTCTGTAAAGTGACCCTAGTTTTTTATTGATGGTTTTGATAGTTTGGTTAACACATAGGTTGAATTTTAGATTATTGTCTATGATGACACCTAATAGTTTTGTAGAGGGGTCAGGGGAGATTATTGTGCCATCATTTGAATTTATGGTAAAGGTGAAAGCGGTAGACCTACGTGTTGGTGAAAATAACAGCATTTTAGTTTTTTTGGGGATTTAGGATCAGACGACGTTCAGAAAGCCAGTTTTCTATTGTATTAAAGGTGGTGTGGGTAGCTGACCATAACTCTATTGGAGATGTGGCTGAGCAAATCAGAGTAGAGTCATCAGCATATTGGATACAGCTGACCTTTGGGATGACAGTATAAAGGTCATTAATGAAGATGGAAAACAGCAGGGGCCCTAGTATAGAGCCTTGTGGTACACCAAGGGTGTTAATTAGAAGGTTAGAGAGTTTGTTCTGCCAGAGGACAGCTTGCTGTCGACCATTCAGGTAGCATTGAAACCACTGAAGGGCTCTAGTATCTAGACAGAATGTTTGCAGGGTGTGGATTAAAAGTTGGTGATCAACCATATCGAATGCCTTGGAAAGATCCAAGAAGAGGGCTGAGGATATATAATTATTGTTGCGATTATGGTTTATGGTGTTGGTAAAGGCTAGGAGGGCTGAAGTAGTGCTGTGATGAGGACGGAAGCCATGCTGAGTGTATGCCATAAGGTGATTCTGGATTAGGTGGTGCATGAGTTGTCTATGAATACATTTTTCCATAATCTTTGCAAGTGGAGAGAGTATAGCTATTGGCCTATCATTGGAGAATTCAGTAGAGCTGCCTCCTTTGTAAAGTGGGATTACATAGGATATTTTCCAGATGGTGGGAATTTTAGCTTCTACTATGGTTCGATTGATTAGTATTGAGACGGGATAAGCAATAGCATCAGCTGATTTTTGTAGGTACTCGGCAGGGAGTTGTTCAGCAGAAAGTGTAGTGGGTTTTAATTTTTTGATCAAGGTACGGATAAGTGAAGTGGTGACTGGTTGGAAGCTGAATGCGAGTAGGTTTCTAGGAGTGCTACTTTCAGGACCAGGGGAGCTAGGAGGTAGTTGGCTAGCTAGGGCTTGAATTGTCTCAGTAAAGAATTGGTTAAAACTGTCAGAAACATCTTCAGGGGTTTTATCAATAGTAGCAGCAGGGATTGGGGTTGAAGTTTGTCCAGGATGTAGTAGATTATTTAAACCTGCCCAAAACTTCTGAGGGTTATTTTGATTTACTGTCTGCAAATTACAGTAGTATTGTTTTTTGTCTTGTAAAATTGATTTTTTGGTTTTGTTCCTGGATTGCCTGTATTTAATGTGATCTTGGGGGTCTTTAGAAGAACACCATAAAGCCCATGCTTTGTTTCTAAGGGTAATTTTGAGTTTAGATTCTTTAGAAAGCCATGGCGCAGTTTTTGCCTTGGTTCTCATTGAACGAACAGGTGCATGCAAATCTAGGATCTCAAGGAATTTGTTGTTAAAGTATGCTACTGCTTCCTCTAAGGGGAGGTGTTTTAGAATAGACCAATTACATGAGTTTAGTTCTTGTTGGAATTTGGCAGGGTCAAAGTTTTTATTGTTTCTAACCTCTCTGAGTAAGGGTTGTTGGGAATTAATGGCTTTGTGCTTAATTACATATGTGAGAAGGTGATCGCTTAGGCCATCAAGGAGGGTACCAGAGGTGTACAGTTGGGGGTGATTATTTATGAGTACCCAGTCAAGTATGCTTTCTTTTTGCTTGGGTTTACCTATCCTGGTAGGGGTGGATATAATTTGTGTAAATGCATGCAGGTTAATATGGGTGGTTGGGGATTCTGAGGAACAGGTGAACCCAGTCTATGTTAAAGTCTCCAGTAGTAGGGTTTCTTGGGGGTAATGACATGATAGCCAGTGCAGGATAATATGTTATCTTTAAAGTTATCCAAATTTTCAGTTAAAAGGAGTATTCTAAATATAATTTCTCAAGAAACACAAAATGGGGCAAATCCATTCATCAGATTTCATCATCTCTATGCTGTTGAAATTCTGTACTCTAAATGTCACTTTATTTTCTGCCATAGCATTTGCTAGTGCATTGAAGAGTGTTTTACAACTGGGCTGAAATGTTTCAGGATAGCATCACTGAAAAATCAGGTCACCCCTGTAATGTCATTTTATGTTGTGGACATGCCCTTCCACTGGATAGGTGTGGGCTTACTGTGCAACTTTCAAAGTATTGTCAGGTACATTAATGTTCTCTGTTCTGTATAGAACATGTTTCTTATCTTTTGATGCCATTTCATTAATCAGCATTTTTATGCAAACTGGCTCTTATGTTTTTTTCTGTCATACTGGTTAATTAAACAAAATATAAGTGATTGGGAAGTGTATGTCATTTTTACCTCAATTAGGTAGTCTGTGCTTTTCCTACTTGTATCATCAAGTTGTGAAAATATATATATGACAAAAGAATATTTTAGGAAATTGTTTGCTGGTACTGACAAGTTTATGTTTCTCAGACAACCACAACAGAATAATAAGTCAGCTTAACTACAGCCCTTCCTTCATCTTGCAAAAGAATTCTTTTATTTAGACATGCAGAATGTAAAAGTAAGTCAATATAAGTAATAGTTCAAAAGTTATTCATATGAAGTTCTTTAAAGTGCATCTTTATGCCTTGTCTCAATCTCAGTTGATTCTGCCCCCTCACATACACACACACACACACACACACACACACACACACACACACACACACACACACACACACACGCACACTCTGGTTCTCATCTTATTTTTCAGTTTTTCAGTTTGCACTTTGCCTACAGCAATTACTTGAAAAAAAAAATTCTCAGCTAAGGCCCATTTCAGCTTTCTTTCTCTGTCTTTAGTTCCTTGGAAGCTGTCTTGTTCCACGTATACCCTGCAGTTCAATCATTCTTTTTTCTATCTCCTTATCAGAGAAGACTTGTGAATCAGCCTTCGTCTTTTCTTCTAACTGAAAGAAAACTCCCCAAGCAAACTTAAAGCATAACTTTGAATCTTTAACTTCTGGCAATCTTTTGCTTTTTCCAGTGTTTGATTTAGTGTGTCATCTGCGGGCAAATTTTCTTGAGTAGTGGTTTAACTAAGCACTCATATGAATTGAGATGTCCAATTACAGAACGCAGTGCTTTCATATTTCATATTCTTTATAGTGTAAGAAATTCTTGAAGCATCGCAACTTTATCTTTGTGTTAAGTAATGAATAAAATTCCAGTTGTTTTCCTAATATGTAAAATAAGTGTGTCTTTCCAGAAGTCAAGCAATTGTTGCAGTGTGCTGCTTTCAAGGAAAAGTCTAAATCAGGTGAAGAGATACCCAAACCAAGTCTGATTAACAGTCAACTATTTCGGTAACAAAGGACAAAAGAATACATGTAACAGTTCACATCTAATGAACAAGAGCTGATTCTTCTGTAAAATAGCTAACTAAATTGTCAGCATGTTGGGGAGGGTGCAAGTGTCAAATGAAGTAGGGCTTGTGTACATTGCAGCAAGCCAGACAGAAAGATGAAAGGAAACACTGATCTGTCATGTTTATTTATTAAATACATGGCAACAGAAAAACAGCATACTGAGCATTGCAGCAGTTAACTCAGAAAAGACAGTAGGTATCTTAGTAGCATATGAAAGCCAAAAAGTGTATCTTCGAGTTGTAGGCACGCTGTTGTATCCACCAAAAAATAAATAAACAAATAAATAAATAAAAAGGAAACGGACTCATTTTATCACTTGGTTGCTGAGCACATGAGGTAATGCTATGATAATTGCACAGCTATGACCTTTTAATCTGCAAGAGACAGGAGCGTGCAAGATGAAAGTTGCATTGTGGAGGATAAAGAAAAGGTTGACTGAGGAATCTTCCACTGATGGCCTCATATACTGCTGTTAAAAACACAGAATTATCAGGTTTTATACCAGGTAGAAATATTAGATTTTAAATTATTTGTTGTTAAGTGTGTATTGTTTCAAACTATGAAAAGTACAGTATGCAATGGGTAGTGCAATGTCCGGCTAAGACAGGCAGAATAAAAATTAGCAACGATCTGTAGCATATGAAATTGCTTTGCTATTCTTTCTTCTACTACAGACATGTTTGTAAAAGGTGTCATACCTGAGTGTGCCCATTGCATTTATGATTCAAATGGATCATGTCTTCAGAACCAAAGTACAGTATCTGCCTGCTTACCCACACATTGTAGATATTTGCAGCACTGTCTGAATGCTAGACATGTTCATGGTAACAGATGCTGTATTGTACATGATGAAATAATCAGAAGTATAATTTATTAAAATGTGATTTGCTCAAAGTTTTTATCACATTGAAAGGACAGTGTGCCAGCAATCAACTTGCCCATACCTACATAAACAAAAACAAAACAAAGAAAATAAAAAATGGTTTAGCTGAATTCATAGCCAGCCTCAGGCATAGGCTAACTAGGCGGTCACCTAGGGCATTGCTGTAGCAGGGGCACTTTTCCAGTAATGGTGTAGGCTGACTAGGATAGGGAGACCAAATGGTATGGGGGGCACTGTGGAGACCTTTTGCCTAGGGCACCAGTTGACCAAAGGCATCCCTACCTGCATTGTAATTTGACCGCTCTGTACATTTTCTAATTGTCTTCCCTAGACTTTCCTTCTAAACACTGTACTACTTCATTGTTTATTAGACATTTATCAGAATAAAAGGAATGTTGTGTTAAATAATAAAGCTGTGCAATCCACACTTAATATCTGTTGTTTAGTTTGGTACCTCAGAAGTAAATTTGGTAGAAGAACTCTGCCATGATAAGGAGGTATTAAAAATCCATTCCTGCAGTTTGGCTACAATCTTTCCACTCACAGAATGAAATGTTTCATAGAAACATAAGGAATATCTTGCAAAGAAAAAGGTGAAATTTTCTCTAATAGAACCTTTACTGTAACAAATTCTTTCTGATCATCAACTAAGTCTTTAGTCAAATGCAGCTCCTGAAACAAACCAGTCCTTTTCTCATTCCTAAAGCTTGCAACCATTTAATTTTTATCTGAGCCATCATGTACAATTAAAAAACAGAAATATTGAGCTTCTGTCTGAGAATAAATGGGATCATTATATAGTCATCTGTGATACCATAAATAGCTGGTAGGCATGAGAAGAGCTAGCTATAAAATATGTCAAATCTTTAGCTACTAAGCAGTTGCATCTATTAAAACTTTACAACAGATGTAGCTCAAAAGATATAAAGTCTTCGTGTCTCATCTAGAAAATGACAACTTAGAAATGAAAAGAGATCTTAATCCCATAACAATGCAGTATGGGTGAGACAGAAGACTGCCAAAGGATGACAGTGAAAGATCATCTTTCTTCTTCTTCTTTCAGCTGCTCCCATTTGGGATGCCACATCTGGTCATCTGTTTCCATTCCTTCCTGCCTATGCATTTTGGTCTGTCACACCAACCACCTGCATGTCCTCTTTCATCACATTCATAAACCTTATCTTAGGCCTTCCTGTTTTACTCTTACCTGGCAGCTCCATCTTTAGTATCCTTCTCCCAATATACCCAGCATCCCTCTTCAGCACATGTCCAAACCAATTCAATCTCGCCTCTCTGGCTTTGTCTCCAAACTGTCCAACCTGAGCTAACCCTCTAATATACTCATTTCTAATCCTGTCCATCCTTGTCACACCCAGTGCAAATCTTAACATCTTTAACTCTGCCGCCTCCAGCTCTGACTCCTGTCTTTTCATCATTGCCACCATCTACAACCCATATAACACATCTGGTCTCACTACCATCTTGTAGACCTTCCCTTTCACTCTTACTGGGTACCCATCTGTCACAAATCACTCCTGAAATTCTTCTCTAGCCATTCCACCCTGCCTGCACTCTCTTCCTCACCTCTCTTCCACACTCACCATTACTCTGAATTGTTGATCCCATGTATTTAAACTCATCCACCTTCATCAACTCTATTCCATGCATCTTCACCATTCCTCTGTTCTTCCTCTTATTCACACACATATATTCTGTCTTAAACCTACTGTCCTTCATTCTACTCCTCTCTAGAGCATATCCCCACTTCTCCAGGGTCTCCTGTACCTGTTCCTTACTCTTACTAAAAATCACAATGTCATCTGCAAACATCATAGTCCACGGGGACTCCTGTCTGATTTTGTTTATCAAACTGTCCATCACCATTGCAAATAAGAAAGGACTCGGAGCTGATCCTTAATGTAATCCCCCCTCCACCGTGAATGCATCCATCACTCCCACTGCATACCTCACTGCTGTCACACTACCCTTGTACATATCCTGTATCACTCTTACATATTTATCTGCCACTCCTAGCTTCCTCATACAGTGCCACAACTCCTCTCTAGTCAACCTGTCATATGCTTTCTTTAAGTCCACAAAGACACAATGCAACTCCTTCTGACCTTCTCTGTACTTCTCCATCAACCATCTCAGAACAAACATCACATCTGTAGTGCTCTTTCCTGGCATGAAACCATACTGCTGCTCACTAATCATCACATCCCTTCTTAACCTAGCTTCCACTACTCTTTCCCATAACTTCATGCTGAGGCTGATCAGTTTTATCCCTCTGTAGTTACTACAGCTTTGCACATCACCCTTATTCTTAAAAATCGGTACCAATACACTTCTCCACTTCTCAGGCATCCACTCTTTACTCACTGGTTAAAGCTGGAGTACCTCAGGGTTCTGGCTTGGGATCAGTCTTGTTTAATATGGTGTTTGCTACATTACCCAAGAATTATAATTTCTGGATTTATAAGTATGCTGATGAGTACACGACTGGTTTCTCAATTCAAAATCCCTCTTATGTAAAAAGTTAAATAATCATTTACAGTCTCTACGTTGTTGGGCACCAGAAACAGGTATAACATTCCATCTAAATAACTGTAAGATAATGTATTTTTTTCAAATAGATGCCCAAGGCATCCTATATATTTGTTGCCTTCCCCATTAAATGAGGTACAAGATTATAAAGACTTGGGTATACTTATTAAGTTGTCCTTTAATGCACATACAGATCAAGTTTCTATAAAGGCAAGTATGTATATGGGATACCTGTTAAAGAGATTATCTACCAGTGATGAGTATGTATTGACTTTGGTATTTAAAACTTATACAAGACCATTGCTGGAGTACAATAACACTTTTTGTATTTATATTCAGGGGCGATTGAAAAAAAAAACTTGAAGAAGTCCAAAGGAAATCTACAAAAATAATATAGAAATGCAGATCTACAGATTATGGCCTTCAGTGTAAGTTGTTAAATTTGTATAATCTGTGTTATAGGTATATAGACAGAAAGTTGTTATTAGCATATAAGATCTTTCATGACCCTATATTACAAATCACGTATAGCATTGAGGTCAATAGATGTATTAAAATATACAAATATATGAATATGACATCTGTACCAAAAAAGGGAAATCTCCAAATCAGAGAGCAGTTTATTGATGTTAAAATGACTTTGGAACAATCTCACTGTAAGCTTACACAATTCATATAGTTTTGGTAGTTTAAAAGGAACCTGGATATTTGGGCGGGTAATAAGGATTACGTTATATATTCTGGAATCAGTGTTCTTTGATGGCTGAATGGCCTAACACTGTATTTGGACATATGAGCATATGAACATATAAACTATTTTAGACAGAACTCCATCACTATCTGACCTACTGCCAGCTAATAACTCATACTCTCAACTATAGTCTTGAAAAATGCCCAAGCCTGGAACATATCCTCCTACATTATACACCAAACAGAACTCTATATTCAGGTGATAAACATTTATTGAATGTAACTAGATTTAACAGCTCAATACTATTTTTTTCTCCTGCCACATCTCTAAAACATTGAACTCCATACCACTTCCAAAACGGATAAGCACTAAACTTAAATCCTTTAAACGGAAATTAAAGTAATGCCTGATAGATATGTGGTCCCACTCTCACTCTGCTCCTGGTTAAAATATATGGCCTAGAGAGATTTATTAAACCTACACAGTATATTTACCCAGCAATAGTTGAGAGAGTGGCCTAATGGTTAAGGTGTTTGTCTTACAAACACAAGGTGCAGGGTTTGAGTCTCACAAGGGATAATTGGTTAGGCGTAAAATGGCTCGCAAGGGCAGTTAGCCTAGTACGAATCTATGGAACAAATGAAAACTATCATATTTTTTTTATTTTTCTTCTCATGCAACTCTCCCATTATTTTTACCAAAATATTTTTTACCCAAAATAATTTTTTTCTTTATCTTTTCCTTATCCCATTCTACCTTCAGCTGCTCTAACTTGGACATCCTCTCCCTCTGCATCTGTATGCTGCTAGTACTGTCTAACAGAGCAACATTTCACTGCAACAGCTCTTTAGTCCATGTTGAACTACACAAATTTTGCCTAGGATCTGGCTTAAAATATAAATTTGCCTTAAAATGGTAGAACTCTTACACTTCTTGGATAATATATTGCTATTGGATGTGACGACTGCTAATTGATATTTAAAATACCAATTGCCCTTAAACTGTAAGAACTCTTACACTTCTTGTATAATATATTGCTATCCAATGTGACGACTGTTAATTGTTATTTACTTCAACTAGAACTCCTCTATTATTTTCTGATTATATTACACTATAAATTAACTTACAATACTGGAACTTTGCTCAAGTGACTTCAGCCGAAAAGGCTATTGCCCAGTCATAATATCCCAGTAAAGAAATATAAATAAATAAATAAATAAGTAAAATAATACTTCCACTGATTAATAGGTGCAGTAATATAAGCAGATAAAATGTACACTGTAACATGGCATATGCCAAATAGATGAACCTTAAGATAATGCGGAATTCCAAAGGAAAAGATCAAAGTGAAGCAGAGTATCAGGAAAGTCAAGTGGTATGATAAGGTTATTTAACCAGATGGAATGTATTTAGCTTCTGTGTTTATACGCATTTTTATTAGCACATAGAATTTAGGGTAGGAAGAGATGTAATTAAGGACTCCCAGAGTCTGGGGCCTACTATTGAAAACAAAAGGTTTGAGGTATTCAGTTTGTATTGAAGGGTTTACAGCAATGGGTCTGAATGATTATGGTTTCTGAAGTTGTAGGAGGGGAGTTGTTTATTAATATAGAAGGCGATTTATAGTCTGCTCATGCAGTACTTTAAACAACGGTGAGCACAGCACTACATCAGCTCTTTACCTGACTGGAAAGCAATTTGATTTTCCAAAGTTAACCAGCTGAGTTCATTTCTAGGATTTCTTGATTTATCATGAGAGTAGGAAGCAGAGATTTTTTTTTCTAATACTAAAATAGCTCGCATGGCTTACTGGTTAATTGCTTTGACTATGGTGTACAGGGTCCTGGGTTCAGGATCTGGGACTGACATTTATTGGGCTAGGCTTATATAGGCTCCAGGGCCGTTAGCCTAATACACACCTATGAACCTATAGGTAATACAGAAATGGATTGATAGTGGAAGGAAGGACTTGCCTACTCAACCTGGAAGACTCCTTCAAGAGGGTCACCAAGACTAAGGATGAGGGTAAAACAGTGCACACCACCTACATTGATCTGACCAAGGTGTTCCATACAATATCTCATTCAGGTATTGCTGAAAAACTCTCAGAACTAGGCATACATCCATACATAACTCCCTAGATTGTTAGATGGCTCACAGATAGCACCCACTAAGTCAGGATTGGTGAGACACTACCACCAGGAGACCAGTCACCAGAGGAGTACCCCTCTGTGTTGGGACAGGTCCTGCTTGGCATCTATTTCTCAGAAGTCAAAGCTAATGCTGAAGGACTCTGACTTACTCTGTTTGCAGATGACTGTAAATTGGGTACTATCATAGATTTCCACCATGACGCAAACATCCTACAAGAGGGTTTCACACAAAGAAATGATTGGTGCAAGAGTCACAGATTAACACTCAACATGAAGAAATGCATTATAGTGCCCTTTGGGAAGTCATCCACCCAAGATAATTACTCCATTAATAAAACATCCCTAAATGCTGACCCAGTTGTTAGGGGTTTGGGAAAATATGATTATAGTAATTTGTCTGTTGACCAACATATTCCTTAGTTAGTAAGAAAATTATTAAAATTAACAGCACCCCTTAATTAACAACTGACCCTGACTTTCCACCTGATTTACTCATAGCTAATGCCCATAAAAGTTGCAGTGGTGTTGCCAGTCACAGTTAAATATAATCGCATTTTAACCAGTACCTTACCTATTCTAGCTCACTGTTTCAGTTCTTTGCTGAGTTCCTTACCTTGTGGATTGGGATCAGTGTACAGTTCAAACTCTCACCAGCAGTGCTTCTCTGTCCCACCCATACCCCTTTTCCCATCCATCACCTGATCAGAGATTTTAAAAACACTTATCCCACCTGCTTGGGAGCCATTTTTTGAATCCTAGTAACCGCTCTGTCCTGGCGTTCCATGCACCTCCTGCTTCTCTCTGTAAGTACTGAAATTCAATTATTGAACATAGTTTACTGAGTATATCAACAATATCATCTAGTTTTTGACTTGTAAATAAAGCTACATGTGTACTGTTTATGCAGTGACCTTGCAGAAGACTACTAGTGTTGTATTAACTTGTTGCCTGATATTTCTGCTACTTAAAGCTGCTGTAATGTTTTTGTGAACCATTTTGACCTAAAATGAGTTCAGAATGTTGCCAATAAGTTCCCATCTCTAACTAATGCTTGTATGGGAAGATATGAATCATTTACATCTATAACAGAGCTATATGATGCTGAAATACTATTGAACTAGATACTCTTCTTTTCTTTCAACTGTTCCCATTAGGGGGCGCCACAGCGGATCATCTGTTTCCATTTCTTCCTGTCTTCTCCATCTTGCTCTGTCACACCAACCACCAGCATGTCCTCTCTCACCACATCCATAAACCTTATCTTAGGCCTTCCTCTTTTCCTCTTACCTGGCAGCTCCATCCTTAGCATCCTTTTCCCAATATACCCAGCATCCTTTCTCAGCACTTCCAAACCAATGCAATCTTGCCTCTCTGACTTTGTCTCCAAACCGTCCAATCTGAGTTGACCCTCTAATATACTAATTCCTAATCCTGTCCATCTTTGTCACACCCAGTGCAAATCTTAACATCTTTAACTCTGCTACTTCCAGCTCTGACTCCTGCCTTTTTGTCAATGCCACCATCTCCAACCCATGCAACATAGCTGGTCTCACTACCCTATCGTAGACCTTCTCTTTCACTCTTACTGGTACCCGTCTGTCACAAATCACTCCTGACACTCATCTCCACCCATTCTACCCTGCCTGTACTTTCTTCTTCACCTCTCTTCCACAATCACCATTACTCTGAACTGTTGATCCCAAGTACTTAAACTCATCCACCTTCACCAAGTCCACACCCTGCATCCTCACCATTCCTCTATCCTCCCTCACATTCACACACACATATTCTGTCTTAGTCCTGCTGACCTTCACTCCTCTCCTCTCTAAAGCATATCTCCACCTCTCCAGGATCTCCTCAACCTGGTCCCTACTCTCACTACAGATCACAATGTCATCTGCAAACATCATAGTCCACGGGCCTCCTGTCTGATCTCATCTGTCAACCTGTCCATCACCATTGCAAATAAGAAATGGCTCAGAGCTGATCCTTGATGTAATCCCACCTCCACCTTAAACGCATCTGTCATTCCCACTGCAAACTTCACCACTGTCACATTACCTTCGTACATATCCTGTATCACTCTTACATACTTCTTTGCTACTCCTGACTTCCTCATACAATACCACAACTCTTCTCTAGGCATCCTATCATATGCTTCATCCAAGTTCACAAAGACACAATGCAACTCCTTCTGACCTTCTCTATATTTCTCTATCATCTATCAACACTCTCAGAGCAAACATCGCATCTGTAGTGCTCTTTCCCAGCATGAAACCATACTGCTGATCACTAATCATCACCTCCCTTCTTAACCTAGCTTCCACTACTCTTTCCCATAACTTCAAGCTGTGGCTGATCAGTTTTATCCTTCTGTAGTTACTACAGCTCTGCACATCACCCTTATTCTTAAAAATAGGTACCAACACACTTTTTCTCCACTCCTCAGGCGTCCTCTGACTTTCCAAGATTTCATTAAACAATCTGGTTAAAAACTCCACTGCCATTTCTCCTAAGCACCTCCATGCTTCCACTAGTATGTCATCTGGACCAACAGCCTTTCCATTCTTCATCCTCTTCATAGCTATCCATACTTCCTGCTTGCTAATCTGTTTCACTTTCTGATTCACTATCCCCACATCATCCAACATTCTCTCTCTCTCATTCTCTTCATTCATCAGCCCCTCAGAGTACTCTTCCCATCTGCTCCTCACTTGTGAGTACGTTTTCCTCACTATCCTTTATCACCCTTACCTGCTGCACATCTTTCCCAGCTCGGTCCCTCTGTCTAGCCAATTGGTACAGGTCTTTTTCTCCCTGTTTAGTGTCCAACATTTCATACAACTCTCCTTATGCTTTATCCTTAGCCTTTGCCACCTCTCTCTTTGCCATGCTCCTCATCTCCTTATATTCCTGTCTAATTTCTTCATCTCTCTGACAATCCTAATTCTTCTTTGCCAGCCTCTTCCTCTGTATACTCTCCTGTACTTCCTCATTCCACCACCAGGTCTCCTTGTCTTCTTTCCTCTGTCCAGATGTCACACCAAGCACCTTTCTAGCAGTCTCCCTTACCATCTCTGCTGTAGTTACCCAGCTATTCAGTAACTTTTCACTGTCCACCAGTGCCTGTTTTAACTCTTCCCTGAACTCCACCTCACAATCACTCTTTTTCAACTTCCACCATTTGATCCTTGGCACTGCTGTCGCACTTGTCCTCTTCTTGATCACCAGCATCATCCTACAGCCCACCATTCTATGCTGCCTAACTACACTTTCCCCTGTCACCACTCTACAGTCTCCAATAACCTTCAGACTGGCCCTCCTGCATAGGATATAATCCACCTGAGTGCATCTTCCTCTATTCTTGTACATCACCCTATGCTCCTTCCTCTTCTTAAAATATGTATTCACCACAGCCATGTCCATCCTTTTCACAAAATTCACTACCATCTGACCTTCTGCATTCCTCTCCTTAACACCATACCTGTCTGTCACTTCCTCATCCCCTCTGTTCCCTTCACCAATATGCCCATTGGAATCTGCTCCAATCAGCAGTCTCTCACCCTTGGGTACACTCACCACCACTTCATCCAACTCACTCCAAAATGTTTCTTTCTCATTAACTATTGAACTAGATACTAAGAAATATAATCGCTGTCTAACGCATTATCTAACTACTGATAAGCATTTCCTGTGAAACTACTCTGTAACTGAGACTACATTGGTGTGTTTTAAATATTCTTTAACATACCATTGATAAAAGAGAGCTAAATACTGTTTTTATTTCTACTATTTCATGACTAGCCTAAGTCTGTGTATTTGTTACCTAGTATTTTCTGCTCTGCTTAATACTGCCTACTCCCCATTTGCAGAGGTTCTACTCATCTCTCCCTAATGCCTATATCTCTGCTTTCTTCCACAGTGTTTAAATATACCTGCTGCATTTTTTACTGAAAATATAACTCTGCTGCATTGCCTAACCCATCCTACATGGACCTAATATCCCCTGCAAGCAAAGACTCTCTGACCTCTTAATACTCAGTATAAGCATCATGAATAAAATTGAAGAGCTACATGCCTCTGTATCCTTCTATAACACTGACATTTTACTCCTAACCAAGACCTGGTTCAAGCCCCATATCAAATATACCACCATAGCCCCTCCTAGCTACAACATCCTTAGATATGATCGAAACGCTAAAAGAGGCAGGGGCATTGCCCTACTTTACAGGCACAACCTTACTCTCCAACAAATAAGTAAAGACATCCCCACTTTAGGCTATGCAGAAACCCTGTTTGCAAATATAAAATTAAACCAACAGAAACAACTCAATATTATAGGTGTCTACTTACCACCAGACAACAATATTGCCACCCTAGAGTCCATTTTACATTGGACTTCCACCGCCCTCCCTCAGGAGACACTTATCCTGGGGGACTTCAACACTGACTGGGCCTCTATCATGGCATCTCCCTGAAGTACCACTTAAACCTATTTAACTTCACACAGCTTATCCAAACCCCCACCTGTATAGACAAATCCACCAAAAAGGAATCCATATTAGACTGGATCCTAACCAACAAGCCTTCATCTGCCAATATATCTGGCACCTTACTCGACTCCCTCAGTGATCACCTACCCACATTCATACTAAGACAGCACGCAAATGCCATAAAATCCCCCATCCTACTTTCTATCTGTAGTTCCAAAAATTTCCTACCAGTCCAATTCATAAACACCTTAAAAAAACTTAATTGGTTACCTCTTAAAACTCTACCATTAGATGAAGCTGTGGAGTAATTTAATACTACCTTCTTAGGTATCCTTAATCTTATGGCCCCACAATGTATAATTCGTACTAACACCAACCTAGCCCCCTGGATCTCAAAGGACACAAGATCCCTACTCAAACAATGAGACCTAGCTTGGACAACCTGGTATACCAACAAAATAAGTACAAATTGAAAATACTTCCTAGAGCTCAGAAACATAGCAAAAAAATATATATTTATATGTAATGCCAAAAAATGTATTATATCCAGCTACAAAAACTCACTACAACAATCCACAAAAAGTCTGGTCTACAATCAACCACATTCTACAATCAGGCAAAATCACTTCCCCAAACCCTAATACTGAAGATAACAATGATATTGCCACCCAGTTTAATGACTATTCACCTCCTCCATCCAAAGGTTATTCAACAATTTCCCCACTACTACTACAAATACCCCCAAACATACAAAACTGTCACCATAAAACCAACTCCCAATTCTCTCTTAAACCAGTTCCAACTGACCTAATTCGTAAACACTTTGCCAAATTGAAACCCACCCCACTTGCTGCTGATAAACTCCCTGATGATTACCTCAGGATTACTGCCTCTGACATCACCTACCCTATTTCCATACTCATCAACAGATCCATAGCTGAACACACTGTCCCCTCTCTCTGGAAAATTTCTTACATCATCCCCCTACCCAAAGGTGGATCCTCGACAGAACTTAGTAATTATCGCCTCATAGCTATACCATCTTCCCTATCAAAAAACTTAGAAAAATGTGTACACACCCAACTACTGAATCATCTTCTTCAATATAACCTGCTAGCAAATTCCCAACATGGATTTCTGCCAAACCATAGTACCACCTCTACCCTTATATCCATTACTGACCACATCAACCAACAAAGAAATCCTGGTAACTTAGTATCTGTTGTCTTCCTAGACCTGTCAAAGGCATTTGACATGGTGTCCCACTGTAAATTACTATCAACTCTCTCTCAGCTCATTCTGGATAACTCCTCTCTACTGTGGTTTAAAAATGATCTGTCCCTTCGGCAACAAGCTGTTAAATGGCATGACTCTCTCTCTCCCCTCTCCTCCCAGTGGGACAAGGTGTTCTGTAAGGGTCCATTCATGGTCCTTTACTATTTTCCATCTTTACCAATAACCTCCCCTCGGCTACCCAACAAACTAATATGGTACAGTATGCTGATGACACCACCCTTATTTGCTCAGACCCCTCTCTACAATTACTCCAAAATAGAACCCAGGAAGCCTTCACTACTATAGAAAAATGGCTAAATTCCTCCCAACTCATACTAAACTCATCTAAAATTCAACTAATGATCTTCCATCCATCCAAAACTTTTATCCCTACCTCACCATTCTCAATAACATCCTCCAACAATACCCTTATCACACCAGTAACTTAAGCCAAGCTACTAGGTGTAACTACTGACCAAAACCTAAGATTCGACAAACATATAGCATAAACAATTGCCAATGTTTCTAAAAAACTAGGTTCACTCAACCACTGCAAAAGCTTCCTCACACAGGAATTCTGAATCACTATCTGTCGTACCCATCTACTCTATACCTTACTATACGCTTCCCCAGTTCTAACTAACCTAAAGAAATCTGACCTTCTGAAACTATCTACCTGCTGCAATAAAATCTCAAAATTTGCAACCAATGCTAAGTTTCATTCTCACCATTGCCTCTCCCTAAGACAATTAGGATGGTTAGAACTCCCTAATCTACTAAAATACAATCAATGTCTCCTGACCCATCAACTGTTCTACCAACCAAATAAAATACCTGCCCTCTCTGGTCTGCTCACCTTCCATAATACTGTGTGTCAACTAAGATCTTCCAATACCACCCTACAGACTGTTACCAATTGCTTACATAGCTTAGACCAATCTCTTTATTCCTATGCAGTTGCTAAGGCCTGGAATTCTCTATCCCCTGACATCAGATGTCTAAATAGTAAACATACTTTCAAATCCCTACTAAAAGATGTCCTGTTCAAAACTTGGATATGTTCCTGTACAGAACCAGACTAATTTCACCTGTTCCTGACTTTCAGCATCCCTAGATTACAGGTGTACTGTGTAGTTTCACTTAGTGCATAGTACTGTGAACTAGGTGTTTAGGCCACCTTAATATTATGCTTTCTAGTTTATGACCATGTTTGTCTATGGAAACTTTTTTTGAATTTGTGTTCAAGCAATTGTATATTTGTTGTATAATATCTTGTTTAATTTGTTTCTCAATATTCTAATCATTGTATGCTGCATCATTTGTAAAACTCTGATTGTACTCCTTTTATATGTTCTATGCTCTTTGTACAAAATAGCTATGTTTATATAAGTTTTTATTATTTTTATTATTTTTTATAATTTTTACTATGTATCTGGAGTTTTTCCTCCCCGGGCCTCCACTGCAAATGGTCACATTGTGTCCAGTCGAACTAACCGGGTAAACAAATGGAAAATAAAAATAAATAAATGTCACCCAACTTATAAGTAAGGATATGGCATACAGGCCCAGTGACATTATAGTACCACTCTAATTAGCCCTTATCAGACACATAGAGATTGGTCTAAACTAACTTTTGTCAGGATCTGCTTCCTACACATCCTCTTCTAATTAGTTTTACTGACAACTTTAATCCAGCCCTATCTTGTCTCACAGACACTTTCATTTCTTCCATCTCTCCTCACTTTCAAAATAATCACCACTTACACTTTACACACTACCATGGCCCCAACACACAACACTATTTTTGTCCCCACACTACTCTTAACTACAGTTATAGCCTCTCTAACTATATCTTATTCACTCACCTTCTTTGAAAATCTTACTCTATGCAAACAAAACCATCATTTCCAACAAACTTCTTCATTTTCTCTCATCTATACCGCTAACAATAGTAACATAACCAGTACCTCAAATTATATTCTACCAAAATATCACAGAACAAGCCACATAACTTACTTAACTATTAAAAAGAACTTCAATAACTTCCACAAAATCTTTAAATAGCTATATTTTACCCAACACCACCTCCTCCTTCATGGTGATATTCATCCTAACCCTGGCCCCAATAATGGCAAGAGTAACAACCTTAACAATTTAACTTTACCCAACACTCCTTTCATAGCTAAAGAACTTAATTCCCTCCTTATAGCACATCTAAATATTAGAAGTATCAACAATAAAATTTCCCACCTACATGCACTACTTGATCTACACTCTTTTGGTATTCTATGTCTCACTGAAACCTGGCTTAAACCATCTACTTTAAACCATGAAATTATCCCCCCATGATATAATATCCTTAGATGTGACCAAATAAACAAAAAAGGTGGAGGTATAGCCATACTTTACAAATCTCATCTCCAACTTTCCCCCTGTAATGTGCTTCCATCATTAGATGCTAAAACTGAAGCACTGTCTATCAAACTCCAAATCAACAACTCCAAATCTATCTACCTAGTTTGTATGTATCTACCTCCTGGTAATAATACTAATATTCTAGAAAACATACTTAGTTATCTATCTAACCAACTACCCCAAGAGACCATTGTACTGGGCAACTTCAACATTGACTGGTTCACCTACAATACCCAGAAGCCTAATAACTACATAAATCTCTTTGGGTTCACCCAATTAATAACCACTCCCACTAGAATCCATAAACCTAGCATGAAAGAAACTACTCTTGACTGGATCCTCATCAAAAAACACTCTAATATCTATACTCCAGGTACCCTCCCCGATAACATCAGCGACCATATGCTTACATATATTACTAGAAAAAAACTTCATGTTTCAGCAACTGATAATATCAAAACCTTCCGCTGCAAAAAATACTTCAATCCTGATAGCTTCCAAAATGAATTGCTAGCATGCAACTGGTCACCTCTTACCCATCTTGAACTTGATGAAGCTGTGACCTACTTTAACACTTATTTTCTTCAAATTCTTGACTACCATGCACCTTATCACACTACCACAATGAAAACAAAAATTGCTCCATGGCTCATTAAACAAACAAAGCAAAAATGCTCCTCAGAAATAAAATCTGGGCCAAATGGAGAGCCACCAAATGTCCATCTCATCACCTCCTCTTTAAATAGCTAAGAAATGCTACCAAAAAAGACACCCTTAGAGACAAAAAAGACTACTACCTACACCTCCAACAATCCACTGAACATACCCCACAAAAATTTTGGTCAGGGATAAACAAACTTCTTCAGCCAGGACACCCTACTACTCCTATCCCATCAGGTGTCAACCATAATAATTCCAATCAAATCGCTGATGCCTTTAACAACTACTTTACAGAAGCCATACAAACCCTAGCCAATTCTTTACCTCCCTCGTCTACTCCCCTACCAAATACTCTCAACTCTTCTACTCCTACCTTTCACCTACAACCTGTAAGTACATCTCTTATCTACAAACTACTTAGAAAACTAAAACCATGTACACCATCTGCTGATCATCTCCCATCAGAATACCTTCAGATTGCTGCAAAGGCTTTATGTTACCCCATATCTATCCTCATTAATCAAACTATTTTTGAAGCTAAAATTTCAACCTTCTGGAAAGTTGCCCATATCATCCCTCTTCATAAAGGTGGGTCTTCCACTGAGCTCTCTAACCTTCGACCTATTGCCTTACTCTCTCCATTATCTAAGATAATGGAAAAATGTATTCACAAACAACTACTTAACCACCTACTACAAAACAACCTACTAGCAAACTGCCAGCATGGCTTTAGACCATTCCACAGCACTACAACTGCCCTACTCTCCTTCACTGGCTCTATAAATAAAAATCGGAACAACAACTCCTTCTCTGCTGCAATATTTATTGACTTGTCAAAAGCCTTTGACATGGTCAACCATAACTTACTTCTAGACAAACAAAATTCCTATTCTCTTAACCCACAAGCATTACAATGGTTTAGAGCTTACCTTCAAAATAGACAACAAGCAGTACTTTGGGAAAACAATCTGTCATCATTACTTCCCATAAATATTGGAGTCCCACAAGGCTCTATTTTAGGTCCCCTTCTCTTTTCCTTATTCATCAATGACCTTCACTTGAACACACCCCAAGCCACCTGCATCGAATATGCAGATGACTCAACCTTAATCTGTACTTCTAAGAATCTAGCCTCCCTCCAGTCAATTACCCAAAATGTATTCCAAACTGTTGAAAACTGGTTTATGCAACACTGCCTCCTCCTTAATCCCAAAAAAACAAAACTACTCCTTTTTACGCCAACTCATAAATCACCAAATCCATTCTTTACCATTACCTCTAATAATGCCACCAACATAACCCCAGATACTACCACCCGGCTATTAGGAGTTACAATTGACAATTGCCTTAGCTATGATGACCATATTAACTCCACCATAAAGTCTGTTAACAAAAAACTTGGTTCTCTCTATAAAATTAAAC
Organism: Protopterus annectens; assembly: GCF_019279795.1. NCBI lineage: Eukaryota > Metazoa > Chordata > Ceratodontiformes > Protopteridae > Protopterus > Protopterus annectens. The sequence goes on from NC_056729.1 coordinate 1,939,035, forward strand.
CATTCCTTACCCCCTTAGCCAGGAAGACTATTGCCCAGACCCACCTCATCTCTACCCTCTTTTATGCCTCTGCCATATATGCTAACTTATCTAAAAACAACCTCTCAAAACATTCTACATGTTATAATAGCATTGCTAGATTTATCACATGCTCTCCCTTTAAAACTCACCACTGCCTTAACCTTAGACAACTTGGATGGCTAGAAATACAGAACCTTATACTCGGTAAACAACTACTTATTACCCATAAGATCCTGCACTATCCCAACAATACCCCTATCCTCATAGATCTTATTTCACCATACATAAATCTGTCTACACTACGTTCTGCCAATAAACATCTGGTATCCTTAGTTAAATCCAACAACAAAGCAGGTGACTCTCTTTTCTCTAATACTATAGGAAAAAACTGGAATCTGCTCCTTTCTGAACTATCTACCCTAGCTTCTACTACTCTATTCAAAAAACATATCAAAGAACATCTTAAAGCCCAGTGGCTCTGTCCTTGTTCTAACCCAGACTGAAATTCCATGCCCCTCCTGCTCAAATCCTATCCCCACACACTAACCTAAGCATACAACCCAACTCTTTTTCTCTTTATACCTGCTCTGTTTTTGTGATCTAATAATTGTTCTTTACTTTTCCCCTAGCAAACCTTTGTATATTGTCTATAATCCATAATTTGTATTATATTTATTCATATAAACAATGCTATCTCTGTACTGTAATTTTAATATACATGTCCTTTTTATAAATTGTTAACGTTTTAACTGTTTATGCTGGGGCTTTTCTCCCCAGGCCTCTACTGAAAATGGACATATATCCAGTTAGACTAGCCCGGTCAACAAATGTAAAATAAAATAAATAAATAAATAATTGAATGCAATGCCCCTTTGGTATGTACCTAATCAGGCATCTGCAACAGTTGCAATGCCCTTAAATGTTTCTCACCAGGAGAATCCGGGATATAAATACCCTGTCCTGCAGGCCATTTCTTTTTATTCAGTCTCCTACAGGTTATTGAGAAGTGATCTTTGACTGGCAAATAAGGCATCATCAGACCCAGTTGTGATGGACCTCTTGGACACCTACAAAAAAAAAAAACAGCACCAGGAACACTAGATCCAAGGAAATGAACTTTGCTGGCTGCAACATACATAAAACATGCTGAAGAGACTGATATATGTCTCAGAGGATCCCTGTACTATGGAACACACTCTCCATCCATGTAAAGTGGAGTTTATCCATGAACTTTTTCAAGTGAAACCTTGATCATTCTAGGGGAAATCTTAAATTCAGGCAGTATTCTGATCCTCCATGTCTCTGATGGACAGAGGCTGACAGCTAATCCCAAACTAACATACCCACCACACACACAACCCTTCGCTACCTCATTACTAACATACTCCTACTATATATGCATCCAATGTACTGAAGGAAAAATGAATTGGGTTGCATGGCTAAGCTTATAAAGACCCTGGTGACCAATAGCCTAGTACAAACCTATGAACCTATGAACCTGTCAACCCATGAAGTGTTTTTTTTTTCTACTGGAGCAAAGACTTAACAATGACAGTTTTCAAAATGTTAGGCAATGTATTGTTTAAAACACAGATAATGCATGCCAGAGAAGTTTTACTATGAAACCATGGCAGTGGTAAATTAACCAGATGTAGAGGTCAGGTTTGTTGTAAAAGTGCTGAGATGTCTTTAAATGAGACTTGTTTGAAGTAAAATAGATGGCTGTAGACTGGGGTGAAGGCAGGAAATGAATGTCAGGAGCTGCTGTCAAAGAAACAGAAATCACTGAAATATTTCAGAAAGTCACCTGCAAAGATGTCCGTGGTTGAAGGATGTAAAGAAGTGCTTAAGTTACAACATGTGATATGAATGATGTCTCTCCTGAAGTTTATGGATACTTTAATTTAAGAAGTTCTGATGAGAAATCAAATAGTACCTTTTGTGTCAGTAATGCTAGTTGTTTGTTGTTGGGTTAGATTTTCATGTATGCCAATGCCACTTTTGTTTAGTGCCACTATTGTTTAGTGTATGAATGAACAGCATAACATGATGGTGTTAGGACATGAACACTGGCAAGAAATGTATGTGTGTGTGTGTGTGTGTGCGTGTGTGCGTGTGTGCGTGTGTGCGTGTGTGTGTGCGTGTGTGTGTATGTGTGTGCGTGTGTGTGTGTAGTATGTGTGTGTGTGTGTGCGTGTGTGTGTGTATGTGTGTGCGTGTGTGCGTGTGTGTGTGTGTGTGTGTGCGTGTGCGTGTGTGTGTATGTGTGTGCGTGTGTGTGTGTATGTGTGTGCGTGTGCGTGTGTGTGTGTGTGTGTGTGTGTGTATGTCTGTGTGTGTGTGTGTGTGTGTGTGTGTGTGTGTGTGTGTGTGTGTGTGTGTGTACGTGCTATACTTTTCAGAACAATGACAGCAGTTTCACCCTTTAACAACTTTATGCAGCAGTGCTACTATATTTTTCATGTGTCACCAGAGGGATTATATGTACACAAGCATATTCAGTGGTACTTGTACTAGTAGTGCAGGTAGGTGAAGATGTCCCTTATCGTGGTACTAGCTGATAGCCACATGGAGAAAATACAGACATTCAGGAGTATTCATTTGTTATTGCTTCAGGGGTGCAAGTGCAATAGAGACTTTACATTTTTAGACTAAAACTCCCTTGACCAATAGGGATTTATATTGCAGTCCAGAAACTTTCTAAGCTTGTGAAAAGTGAGCCAAGCAGTGAATTTATGGAATGTCACTTGTTTTAATGATACATGTCTATCACAAAACTTGACATTACCTGCCACTGTGCTTTTTAGTGTTTGCCTATAAAATGCACTGGAACTGGAGGAATATTAAAATATTTGTTATCGTATAGCTTTCAGCTACATTCATACAGACAAGTGTAAGGGGTTTCCATTCTTCAGTGGGATATATTGCCATGGAAGTGTATGTGATTCTTTACTATCTGAAATATGCTCAAATATTCTAAAAGGCAAAATAAAATTACTTAATCAGTAAACCAGACTTTATATTAAAAGAGATCAGTGGTTTAGTCATATCTATTTTAGTTAGATATTTGCAGAACATTATATAGATTTTATTAAAAAAATTGGAAAGCAATGCATCACATATCCAATACATCAATGTCTCACAGATGTATTAGATGTAAGTTTCTCAGATGAAACAACTGTGACTAGTAGGTTGCTACAAATAGTTAGTAATTGTTAGACATTCGCATTCTATTCATAAGAGATTTTGCAGAAAGCATGCAAAAGTGTTCGCAGTTTTGCTCATGACAAAGAAGTTTGATCAAAAATGGAGTGTTGAAAGGTTAGAAGAGACTAGACTAAGTAGATATAATGGGTTTAGATATGGCAGCCTAAATCAATAAAACATTATAAAATGGTACATCTATGAAACCATAAGCTGAGTAAAGAATATATAGTTTGAAAACCTTAAATCTATAAAAGAAAAAGGAGATACTAATCATATGCCCCAGTATTCAGCAAGCTCTGCACAGTGAGTAGGAATAGTGCAAGTGCTGCTGCTGCACGCAATATGGCTGATGAGCGATCCAGGAACGTGCTCCTGGGATGTGCACGAGTGCTCCTACACTATTCCTGCATGGATACAACTCCTGTATGCTAATTACCCCATTTGCAGGTGAAAACCATCCAGGAAGCAGGCAGGCATCTGTGCATAAATAGTGTAACCTGCAGAAATGTATTCAGCTACTAAACAAATACATTTCTGCAAATTACAAAATGGAGGCATGACAGCTCCAAAGAAAGCATGTATTTAATGTAGAAGGCATGCCAATAGCCAAATATATGGCCATCGGCATGTAAATAGTTGCAAAATTATAAAAAATAACATAGGGCAATGGTGTGCAAATGAGATCAGCCTGAAAATAAGAAAAAAAGTTGGAAATAAGCTTTTAAACCAAAATCAGCATTCTGCCATAATAGTCAATCGTATGCATAAGACAACAATACCATAGAATAGTGGTTGCTAAGGGGAAAGGCTGAGTGTCAGTTTTGTAACCATGCATTAGCAGTCAGTTTTATGCAAATGAGGGGATTGATACTGAATCACAGATTTCCCCTCACTGTTAGCTTGCACGCAACCATGAAGGTGCAGCAACACCATGGGATAAGCATGAAGTAGATGACCTCATAAGGGGGAGTGTCATGCTTATTGGAGCTCTGTGGCCCATGTTTGCCCTTAGCTAAGCACAGCTTAGGAAGGAGGAGTGGGGGTGTCTGAGCCTACCTAGCAGTGTTTGCATTGCCTAAATGGGCGTGTGTGCCACGCACCAGGTTTTTAACAAAAAAACCCCAGGAAATAGCAGCTCTGTTCACATCTGAGGAGTCGGTATGTGCGGTGTGCCACAGGGCTTAAATGGGAAGGCAATGGGAAGGGAATATAGCAGTAGGAAGGCAATCAAGGAGAACTAGCATAGCTGGCTGGTGAAATGTTTCAGAATCAGCCAATTACACAGGCAGCAGCCCAGCCCAGCACACTACTATACACTATGCAAACACCTTTCACTCTAGTTTTTCCCACAAACACTACACTACCGGTGTATACAGACAGAGAAATTTTACCTGACAAAACTAACAAAATGATAGGGGCTGCTGTCGCTCTCATACATCAATATGTAGAAGAGGCTGAGGGTGGTGAGGATGAGAATGCTGACGACCAACCCACAGTGAGGAGAAGGTGAAGAGTGTACAGACCCAGGGTAACCTACCAGCGGCTACATGAGCTGGAGATAGTGGAGTGCTATAGGGTGGACTGGAACATCCTACAACAAATTATTGAGCTGTGTCGGCCATGCCTCACACACAGAACCAACAGAGAGGAACCCATCCCAGTGGATACCAAGGTATTTGTAGGCTTAAGAATATTAGCCACAGGTACCTTCCAAAGGCCAACTGGGGATATCATGAGGATATCACAGGCATCGGTATCCAGGGTACTCCTTCAGTTCCTGGATGCCATGTCAGCACGCCGGTGAGCACATATATTTCCCCAACACCCATGAGGCGTTGACCAGCAATACGCGTCCCTTCCATCAAATAGAAGAATACCCTGAGGTGGTGGGTGCTATAGACTGCAAGCACATACACATCAAAGCACCACCCAGTGAGCGGGGTAGGGTATACATAAACCACAAGGGCTTCCCCTCCATCACCTGCCAGGTCATGCGCAATACCCAAGGCATTATAACGAATGTGTGCACTGACAGCCCTGGAAGCTATCACAACTCCCACATCTGACATATGACACAGCTGTACCACAGATTTGACAGTGGGGACATCCCATATGGCCACCTACTGGGGGATGCTGGATATGCACTGGAGCCGTGGCTGATGACAGATATGCGCACACACCTGAACAAGATCTCCATAATGAGGCACAAGCACAAACCAGAATCATTATAGAGCATGTGTTTGGGATGCTCAAGTCATGGTTCTGGTACCTTGACATATCCGGTGGAGCCTTGCAGTACTCTCCAGCTACATCTACACACATTTTCATTGTATGTGCCATGCTACACAATATGATCCTGTGGAAACAGCTGCAGCAGGAACAGCATGGGGCCAGGCCACACAGCCCCCCACCATTGCCAAGGCCAGCCCAGGCACAGAGTGAATTGGAGGAGGAACAACCTGAGCCTGCCCATGTAGGCATCAGAAGGCATTCCCAGGCTTTGGAAAAGAGGCAACATATAGCACATACAATGACATGATAGGAACCTAAGGAATGACACATATATCTGACTCACACATACAGTAAAAGGGATGCCAAATATGACACTACCTGTGCTTTACCATGTATAGGGAGTGTACTATCTGCATCCGACATAGTCAGCCCTCCAGCACCATCCTCAGTGCTGGGACAGCCATAAGGTAAGTCACTCTTCCTATCAATTGCTGAATGGAGTAGCATGTTCTGCTAGTTGTAGCTATGGTATGGATGTGAGCATGGAAGGGAAATGGATGGCTAAATGGGAAGGCAGCAGATAGTGGACACCTATATGGGCAGCATGAAATCCATAACAAATATTGGTGTCAACAAAGTAGGAAGTACTAGATAAGGTGACAAATCCCACTACAGTACATGTGGTGGTCCAAATTTGTGTCTGTAGGACACACACATGTATGTCAGTGAGGTTCATATACCCAACAACAGCCTCAGCCAACAGGACAGGTGTAGATGACTATAAAGAAAGGCTGTGCTAAGGCCTCCAATTAATAATGGCAATGGAGAACAGCTGCCTTCCAGACCTACACAGACAGACTCAGACACAGGTCAGGCAGTTGTATGTTAGTTCTGCTGGGGAAGAAGTCTGAAACTGATATGTAGGTCAATAAAACCTAAGATCTGTACTCTGATTTGCCTCTTGTCTGCATGATAGGTCAGAATACAAAATGAAATGGAAGCCAACAGAGTAACTGAAATACCAGTACCGTCATAGCAAATGTTTACAGTTGTCAGGTGTGCCCCCCACCCCGCAATCCTATGTAGAAATGTAGTAACATGTACGAGTGGGGTTAATAACAGTAGAGCACAAATTACCTGAGCTGGCCCAATTTACAGGTTAGATTGTTGAATGTGTACAATATGCAGGGCTCTGTGTGTTAGCTTGTTGTGTGTTGTATATTATGTGGAAGTGGTCAGCATGTAGGCATGGAGGGTTGTGTCCCGGTAGCCTATGGCCAGTACTGTTGATGACAAGGCCATGTTTTGACAGCTGCTGTGCTAACCACAATGCATCTCAGCAAGACCCAGTTCAGCAGTCATCCATATTCATTGTTCAGATGTCAATATCTGTCGCCATCTGAAAGATGGACATGCCATGAATTTGGAACCATACATGCACACAGTACACAGGTGGAAGTACCCTAGACAGAGTACATAAAATATAACTGTCAACTGCACACACGTTTGGAATTGTATATACAGGTTACCAGCACATTAGTTGTCTGAGTAGTATGGAATACTGATGTAGTTTGGCCAATCAGTGGCAGACCACAAAAGGAACAGTTATGAAGTAATGAGAGAATGCCTTTGTCCCCGCACAAGGCAGCATAAGGGCAATGTCCAGGTATATCAGCTGCAAGAAGCTTCCATATCACACATGCACTCAGCTCACCCCACCATCAGCCACGGGTTTAACACAGGTCATAGCCTTGCTGTTGGGAATGAGTACAGTATGACCACCCACGTCTGTATGGGAATACCCACAGAATGCAGTATCCTGAAGAGGTGTCCCATGCTGGTGTGACCTTAGCCGTAAGCAACACCCTGCCAGCATCCAGACCAGTGGATTAATATGGACAGGAACTATTGCCATTACCTCGCACACTTACCATGTCACCCCAGGAAAATCCTGTGGCTCACAGCCTGGGACTGTAGGAGTGACAGATGCACTGGCCAGCTACAGGTGGCCTAGCTCACTACCAAATGCCCTACAGTCCCCTGTCAAAGGCCTGTGCCTCACCCATACTGCCAATGTATGTTATCTCATGGGGTCCAAACTAACAAAATAACACAGTCCACAGAACACAAATGCAAGGCCATGTCGACAAATCCCAGTAGCATGCCCACCATGTCCTACTGCATGAACTGTGGACCAACCCCTAAATAATGTTGGGATGAAGGGACAACTATAGGGTTACTTTGCAGATATGACTCGCATAATGTTAGGAAGAGGATAGAATAACAGAGTAGGGGGGGGTGTAGAAGCATGGATGCCATGGAGTGTGCGAAGTCTGAAACTCTGATGGGTGCCCAGGCTACCCCTGCCTGCAAACCCAGTAATGGATGGCTACAAACTCGCTCATAAATCACACTGTGAAGGGGAAATGACCAGATATATGAGCCTTGCCTCTGGGTAATCTGGGTGAATCCGCACAGCTGAGAGGTATGGCCACAGCAGGATATGGCAATTCTGTTATGTTGACAGATGTACAAGCAGGGGATCCTCAACCACCACAGTACCAAGGTGCTGGACCATTTACACAGATCCATCAGCAAGTTTCTGTAGCTACCTCTCCAGAATGGCATGAGTGTGCAAGAATATGTAGGCTGCAGATCACAATATTGGACACATCTTCATTTATTGTGTATTTCCCAGAAATAACTTTGAGCAAATAAGTATATCTGTCAGTAGTTGATGACATAATACATCACAGTGGAAAACAGTACATATGTCTGAATATCTCTGCTAGCACCAACCATGTAACACAAGCAGCACAGTCACAATAGTCAGTGTCCCACTATCTTTAGCCCATTGTGACTCCATATTGTCAACCTATCTACAGATATCCTGCAGAAACAGGTTGCTAGCTGTAGGTGTAGAACACAAAATCCTGCACTGGAGTACAACCTACCTGGAATGGATTCACACACCCAATACAGAAAGTCATACTGGACATGCTCCTAAACTTAGAGAAATGAAGCCAATGTCTGACAACAAAATACAGAAGGTCATACTGGGCATACTCCAACACTTAGAGAAATGAAGCCCATGTCTGACAAAAACAGTGGACTATACATATCTGTCAATCATAGATGTCTGTTCACACACACCACAATACACACCATTCATGCTTTGCACACACATTGGATAGGAATACTCACACATATCCATGGCCAACATAATATAATAGGTCAAACATACATGCACAGAGATGTGGGGAAGAGAAAGGCAGACAGTGACAAAGAGATTGCTGTCATGAGGCCTGTACCACCCACCACACATCCAATTAACCAATATCACATGATGTGCCAATGTCAATCACTGTAGACATTTGCTTTAGGTAGTCCTCAGCCCTATAGTGTCTGTGGTGCTTGTGATAACTGTGTAACATGATAGTACAAATCAGTATTCATCTAGCATTTTTATACCCAGTCCTGTCAAATGTAAAGCTGTGTGTGTGTGACTGAGTGTTGTGTGTGTGTGTTTCTAGAGGAATGGTTTATGGCCCATTCATACACACTGCACTTCCCATAGCCCATGTTAGCACTCATGCTGATGTCAGACATCTTGAAATAACCCTCTGGCCAACTCTCAGTCCCATAATCTCTGTGGTGTGTGTGATAACTGCATAATGCTCTAGTGTAATTTGCTAGTTAGGTAGGAGTTCTACTCCCTGACATAGCAACTGTTTGTGTGTGTATAGAGATTAATGATTTTGAGGCCATTCACAATCACTACATCTCCCGTTGCCCTGCTTTAGCAAGCCTGCTGATGTCAGTCACCTTGAAATGCCCCTGTAGAGAAGGGCTAGCCCTGTGAGCTCCGTGGTGCATGCCATAAATGTGGGACACTGTAGTAGTACTAACTGCACAGATATTGGTTTGAATCTCATCTATAGCAAGTGTTTGTGTGTATCTTAAACATTATGGCCACATTTACACCCAGTACACATCTCAGAGCTTGACTTTAGCAGTCCTGCAAATATCATCCACCTTACAAGTACCTGTTGCCAACCCTAACCCATGTCAGGTCAGTGGTGTATGTGGTAAATGTGTAACCATAATGGTCCATAAAGATTGTTAAATAGAAGTTTGACCCTCACCCATGGCAAATGTAAATGTGTGTTTAGGGTAAAATTATTTTTAGGATCTCTCACCCACTACATCACCCAATGCCAGTATTTACAAGGGCTGGTTATGTTCCTCACCTTAGAAGTACCTTGGGACAACATCCATCCTATAAGCTCTGTGGTGAATGCAATAAATGTGGTACGCTGTAGTAGCAATGCATAACTAAATAGGGGTTTGAATCTCAGTACTGGAAAGTGTGTGTGAGTGTGTGTGAGTGTGTGTGCGTGTGTGTGTGTGTGTCTGCCATCAGTATCCTATGTGAACATTGCTGTGATTGTGCAAACAGGATGCATTGTGGGGCAGATTTTGCTAAATTATTATATTGAGGACCTAGTATATATCACAATGTCTACCTTAAAAGGACGACAGATGTCAAACACCAGAGAGGCTGGAGTAGACAATCCATAGCCCTACATGTGACATTATGGATTGGTGAACAATATAGGCAACTCTTGTATTACTCAGAGAACACTCTCCACCCATGTCTCATACAAAAACACACTTGGCTTGGCAATAACCACTATAATGGTAGTTCCCTGCATATTGCCTCACAGATAGTAACCACAGTGTGATTGCAGTGGACTACATGCTTGTTGACCACAACAGTGCCACTGACATCAAAAAGTACTGTGATGTGTAACATCTCCTGACTGTGTGTTATCCAGCAAGTAAAAGGACATGGCACCCTGTTCCATCCCTACAGTAGTCAAATAATTGCTTACAGTGGTCCTTTTGCTATGCTCCCCACTGGATGCCTGCAACAACTGTACAGTCTGCAAATGTAACCCACAAAGGGAATAGCATGCCTTATACACATGCCCTATATGGACAGACACCACTAATTCCACTGAATACATGTATCATGCTGTCAATGTAGGTGCAAGCACAACCTCAATTCCATAGCCAGGACTGCCCAAATGAGGTCAAGAATACTACATCAGAAGATAAAAATCTGTACACACAACATGCCCCAGAGACCTCAAGTACACTTCCACACATCAAAGAACATGCGTGTGGGACATGTGCACAACCCAGACACTGTCCATGTTATGGAATATAGATCACATACATGGACAGCAGTGCACATCACTAGCCACCCACAATAGTAACCCAGATGAGTGGATGGTGAATACAATACCCACCTGTGGGGACCACTCCAGGGACTACACCCCTGAGCCGCCACACTGGAGACCATTGTCATGTGGCCTGATGCCAAGGTATTCCATTTGCCTAGCCTTGTACAGCCATCAGGCCCATTCACCTACTACACAACTGTGGAACCTATGCATCTCAGTACTGGCAAGTGTGTGTGTGTGTGTGTGTGTGTGTGTGTGTGTGTGTGTGTGTGTGTGTGTGTGTGTGTGTGTGTGTGTGTGTGTGTGTGTGTGTGTGTGTGTGTGTGTGTGTGTGTGTGTGTGTGTGTGTGTGTGGAGATTAATGATTTTGAAGCCATTCACAATCACTACACCTCCCATTGCCCTACTTTAGCATGCCTGCTGATGTCACCCTGAAATAATCCTTTGGCCATGCATCAGCCCTATAAGCTCTGTGGCTCTTGTGATAACTACATAATACTGTAGTGTAATAAGCTAATTAGGCAGGGGTTCTAATCCTGATCTTACTAACTGTGATAATATGTGTGTTTCCCTGAGAGAGCTTGTGGGTGTCTCTGTTGACATCTGCTTTTGTGGACATTCACATGTACTACACTTCCCTTATCCCTCCTTTAGCACTGTTGCTGATGTCACTCACCTTCAAAGATACCTTTAAGCAACTTTTCAACATGTAAGCTCCATGGTACGTGCAATAACTGCATAACACTGTAATAAAAGTACATAGTCAGGTAGGGATTTGAAACTCTGTACTGGTAAGTGTGTTTGTGCATGTGTTATCTGTAATTTCTGTGGGTGTTGGGGGTGATTGTGTACTGACTGGATACATTGTAGTGTGGGTTTTGCTACATTATTATATTGAGGGCTTATATATCCCATTGTCCACATAACAAAGCCAACAGTTTTCAAACACTGTAGAGGTTGTTGTAGACAATCCTCAGCCATAAATGTGTACAGCCATGTGCAATTACTATGTGACAGTATGGATTAGTAAACAATATAGGCAACTGTTATAATACCCAGATACCACTCTCCACCCAGGAATCATACACAAACACGCCTGTCTCTTAGTCTCTTACACCCTTCCTTTCTTTCTTTGTCTCTGTCTCATTCTCTCGCTGTCTGTCTGTCTGTCTGTCTCTCTCCCTCTCTGGTGGATGTGGAAAAGTACATCTATTTTGCATAGCAGCAGCTTGAGTTTTGTAAGGAATGCTCATGATCAGCTGATGGCCTGTGCACAAATTGCAGTCCCCCACTTGGTAATTGCATGTGGAACAGCTGTGGTATCATTCCTATAGCCAAGTGCATGGAAACACACTCCTATAACTAACCACTTCATGTGGGTGTTGGCCCTTTTCCTTCACTGTGAGCAGGACTTCATGTGGACGTTTGACAAACAGCATCACAGAAGGTAGTTGGAAATACCTCTTACAACATACACTGTGGAGACAGGCCAGAAAAGAGGAGGAGGGTGTTCAAGTCATGGGGACAGAATGTAAGTATTGCTGTTCTACATTTGAAGTAATGTTGGTTTAACAGGGTTTGTGTGGATATGGCTATTCTACATGATTGAAAGACTGGCATGACAGTGTTATGTGGTTGAGGAAACTCTCACCTGTAGGGCTATCTGCAGACTGTCCAGAGTTTGGAGTCTTACATGTGTTGTGTTACTCAAACATTTCCTATCTTTAGAAATGCAGTAGCATACTCTGATGATTGCATTCAGTACATGGTAACATCCACGTGAGTTACTGACTTCATATCCCTCAGAAGAGGTATGTCACAACAAACCCTGTTACACTGGGAAATTTTTCAGTTTCACAGCAATATGTCAATATTGGCCCTGTGTTTGTGCCTCTTTCCCCCAAGTCTGTCACACTTTGTCCATATGTCATGCAGTAAGAGGTATATATGTAGAGCGCATCATTATTTACTGACATCACACCTGGTAACAAGCCAGCGAGATATCAGGCTGTTAGACATGTTATGTATAGTAGGCCTTATATTTGAGGACAAAACCTGGACATTCTGTTGTAGTGTGTACATTAGTGAGGTCTGTGTACTTATGGGGATTGTTAACAGGGTGTGTATTGTGAATATGTTAATTGGCCTGTGTACAGACTGTGGTAGATGCCATTGTTTTTGGTCCTGTTCTATTTGATGTTGTATGCTCCTCCAGTGTATGGTACCCTATCAGAGTACATGTTTGAAGGGCCACACAGACACATGTCCCATACCACAGTCAGGCATCAGACTACACTGTGTATTGGCCCAGTATACGTAGGGTTACTGTGTGAGTGACTCATATGAGGGTGGTTTTGTTCACACAGTCCATATAATGTAATATTACTTAAGCTTACCATAATGGACTGACCAGATATTGTCAGACTCTCCACGTTTAGTGGTCATATCTCTGCTGTATTCCACAGGATCATTACTACTTCACTATGATGATCTTATGATGTCTGTTAGTAACTGATGGCGTACATGTCAGTATCAGAAGTGACTTCCCACACAGCATGTCTGTTAATACAACCCCTGTTACTGTAGCAACAGTCTACATTTATACCTGCAATACTTACATGACATCCCTTTGCACTAAGAGGTTGTGACTATTGTTGCCGAGGTATGTTATGGGCATATGTTTTTTATATATATATATATATATATATATATATATATATATATATATATATGGGTTCCCTTCAAAAGCTCGAAATTCTGAAATGTTGAATTTCAGTATTTTGAGCCCAAGAAGCCGAATCCACGTAATAGTGAAAGTTTAGAAGTGCGAAATTCAAAACTTCGAATACCAGAGGTTTTGAATTTCGCACTTCTAAAGTTTCGCTATGGACATGTATTCAGGCAAGTGTGTGTGTGTGTTAAGGGGTTTGGGTAGGGGCTGTGGTGTGTGTCAGTGTGTTTTGTTGCTGTGATATGTATGTGCGAAGAGAAAGTAGCATGTGTTGTGGTGTTTTGTGTGTGTTTATATGTAGTGCGACCTCTGAGCGAGAAGTGAACCCCCCCCATGGAGTATGCAGGGGAGCTTGCAGTGTTTGTGTGTGTTTGTGTGGTGGATGGTGTGTGTGTGTGTGTGTGTGTGTGTGTGTGTGTGTGTGTGTGTGTGTGTGTGTGTTTGTGTGTGTGTAGTAAAACTGGGAAATTCAAAACTTCCGGTATTCGAGGTTTTGAATTTGCGTTACTGTTGTTTTGTGGATTCGACTTCTTGGGCTCGAGATACTTAAATTTGAGATTTCAGTATTTCGAGCTTTTGAAGCGAATCCATATATATATTGGTCACCTTCATTTCGTCAACAATTCATTTCACCGACAACCAAGTCAGCAGGCCCAATTCATATATATATATATATATATATATATATATATATATATATATATATATTTATATATATATGGGTTCCCTTCAAAAGCTCGAAATACTGAAATGTCGAATTTCAGTATTTTGAGCTCAAGAAGCTGAATCCACATAATAGCGAAAGTTTAGAAGCGCGAAACTCAAAACCTCGAATCCGGATTCACTTTATATCCCCAAAATACTGAAATATCGAAATTCAGTATTTCAAAGCTATAAAGTCAAATTTTTGAAACCACGAAATTCAAAATCTCGCACACTGGAAATTTTGAATTCCGCACTTCTGCTGCACACACACACACACACACACACACACACACACACACACACACACACACACACACCATCCTCCCCACACACAAACACAAGCTCGCTACTACATAAAAGCAGGGGGGCAAGCCCTCTGCACCCCCCACTTAAATATTCTCACTCTGAGGACACACCACACAAATGCACACAAAACACCACCACACAAGCTAAATCTCCTCACACACACACATCACAGCAACAAAACACACTGAAACACACCACAGCCCCTACTCAAAACCCTTAACACACACACTTACCTGAATCCCTAATCACAGCGAAACCTCAGAAGCACGAAATTCAAAACTGTCAGAATTTGAGGTTTTGAATTTCATGCTTTTGAGCTTTCGCTCTTCTCTGGATTATACTTTATGGGCTCAAAATACTGAATTTCGATATTTCAGTATTTCAAGCTTCTAAAGTGAATCACATATGGCCGGGAACATATTTTTGAACTTGTAATAGTTTGAACCCTGAAGTAAAAAAAGAAAAAAACAACAAAAAACAAAATTAAACATCTGTAGCAGGGGGGGGCTTCACCCCCTTACTTAAATATACCAACTCCGAGATCGCACTACATTGCGGAAAAGGGAAATCTTCCCGTTCCGCACTGTATGGAGATCTCCATTCAGTCCGATCGAACATTTACAAGTTTAAACATATGCCCGTGGATTCTCTAAAGCTTGCACCACATGCAAGATCAGTGCAGGAGCTCAAGCAGGCAATATGTCTGTCGTGCGGTTCAGGAACAGCCTGCAGGGGCGTGCACGAGCGCTCCTGCACTAATCCTGCACAGACTAAGCCCTTGTATGCAAATCACCCCATTTGCCTGAGAAATCTATGCAAATGAGGTGATTTTGCAATCAAAGAAGCTTGCAACTGTCTGTGCAGGACTAATGCTATCTGCAGAAATGTACTCTGTTAGTAACAGAGTACATTTCTGCAAAATCCAAAATGGAGCTGTGACAGCTCCAAATAAAGGCTGAATATCATGTAGTAAGCATGCCAATGGCCAAGTATAAGTCCATTGGCATTGCAAACAGTAAAAAAAATACAAAAAGCAACTTTTATATTTTGTAGCGGATCTCGCCTGTTTAATTGTATGGCAGCGACGGGCAAACGGGATCGGGGGAAAATAACAAAATGAACCTAAATTAAGCATTGTAACTAAATTCAGTATTCTGCCATGCAAGTCAATGGCAGGCAGAAGACAACATGGCCAGTAAGTAGTGGTTGCTAAGGGGGGAGGCTCAGTGTGAGACATATAACTATGCATTAGCAGGCAATCCAATGCAGATGAGGGTCTGGACAGTGAATCCCAGTTTTCCCCAGCATGTTAGTCAGGGCCCAACAGTGTAAGAGTAGGAATAGCTTGGTGCAAGCCTAGGAGTTAGTTGACATCATGGGGGGTATGTCAGGCATATTTTAAGCAGATTGGAGCACTATGGCTTGGGTTTGCTCCTAGCTTAGCACAGCTAAGCTAGGGAGTATGTCTAAACCTGCCTAGCACTCTTTACAATGCCTAAGCGGGTGTGCACGCCACACACTGTGTTTTTAAGGCAGAAAATAAAAGTTAAACCAGGAAATAGCTGTGTGCACATTTGTACACTTTGTTTGCACAGTGCACCCCTGAGCTTAAACAGGAAGGCAAAGGAAAGGGAAAACAGCAGTAGGAAGGTAACCAAGGAGAACTAGCATAGCTGGCAGGTGAAATGTATCAGAATCAGCCAATTACATAGGCAGCAGACTAGCCCAGAACAGAACACTACTATAAACTATGCAAACAGCTTCCCCACTAGTTTTTCTCACACTCTACACCACCAGTGTATACAAGCAGGGAATTTTCAACAAACAAACCTAAAAATGAGAAGGGCTGCAGCAGGCAGCATAGACCAACATGTGCAAGAGGCTGAGGGTGGTGAGGATGTGAATGCTGCTAATCAACCCACAATGAGGAGACAGAGAAGAGTGTACAGACCCATGGTAACCTACCAGGGGCTACATGAGCTGGAGATAGTGGAGTGCTATATGGTGGACATAGACCTCCTACAGCAAATTGTTGAGCTGTGCCGGCCACACCTGACACACCAAACCGACTGAGGGGAACCCATTACAGTGGATACCAAGGTATGTATAGGCCTAGGAATACTAGCTAAAGGTACCTCCCAAAGCTCAACTGGGGATATCATGTGAATCTCACAGGCATCAGCATCCAGAGTATTCTACCAGTTCCTGGATGCCATGTCAGGACATGCCAGTGAGCACGTATAGTTCTCCAACACCCGTGAGGTGTTGGCCAGCAATATGTATCTCCTGAGGTAATGGATGCTATAGACTGCATGCACATATGCATCAAAGCACCACCTGGTGATCAGTGTAGGGCCTACATCAACCAAAGGGGCATCCCCTCCATCAACTGCCAGGTTGTCTGTGATGCCCAGGTCATTATAATGAATGTGTGTGCTGATTGCCCTGTAAGCTATGACGATTCCCACATATGGCATCTGACACAGCTGTAACAGAGATTTGCCAATGGGAACATCCTTTATGGTCAACCTAGTGGGGGATGCTGGTCACACACTGGAGCCATGGCTGATGACACCCATCAGAAATGCACACACATCTGAACAAGAACGCCATAATGAAGCACATGCACAGACCAGACTTATAATAGAGTGTGTATTTGGGATGCTCAGGTTATGGTTCTGGTGTCTGGACACATCCAGTGGAGCTGTGCAGTACTCTCCAGTTACAGGTACCCAAATTGTTATGGTATGTTCCATGCTACACAATATGATCCTGCAGAAACAGCTGCAGCAGAAATAGCATGGAGCAAGGCCACACAGCCCCCCACCAATGCCAAGGCCTGCACAGGCACAGAGTGACTTGGAGGAGGGACTACCTGTGCCTGCCTCCATAGGCAGATGGAGGCATGCCCAGTATGTTGAGGCTGCTGCAAAGAGACAACACATAGCACATACACTGACACAGTGGGGACCCAGGGAATGAAACCTCTCTCTGACTAGCACATACAGTAAAAAGGATGCCAAACATGACACTACCTGTGCTCAACCATGTACAGGAAGTGTACTATGTGCATCTGACAAAGGCAGCCCTCCAGCACCATCCTCAAGTCTGGCACACCCTCAAGGTAAGTCAGTCAACCTACCAATTGACAAATGGGGTAGAATGCGTTGTTACCTGTATGTATGGTTGGATGGGAGCATGCAAGGGAATTGGGTGACTGAATGTTATGGCAGCAGACAGTAGACACCCATAGTGGCACCATGACATCTGTAACACATACTGGAGTCACCATAGTAGCCAGTACTACACAGGATGACAAACCCACTGCAGGAAATGTGCTGAGTGACATGTGTGTCCATATGACTCACACATGCCAGTCAGGGCGGTTCACATACCCAACAACAGTCTCAGCCATCAGGACAGGTGCAGACAAACCCAAACAGAGCCTGTGCTATGGCTCCTGAATGATGGCTATGGTTAACCTGCCCCCTGGGCCTACACAGAGAGACTACAGCAGGTCAGGCAGTGGGATGTTAGTTCTGAAGGGTAGGAAGTCAGACACTAATATGTAGGGCAACCAAAGCTATGATTTGTAGTACACTGATATACCTCTAGTCAGCATGATAGGTAAGTATACAGAATGAAATGGAGTACCTGACATACCAGTACAGTCATAGCAAATGTTTACAAGTGTCAGGTGTGCCTCCCATCCTATGTAGTAATGTAATAACAGTCAGGTGTTCCCCCCACAATCCTGTGTACAAATTTAGAAATAAACAGGTGTGCCCCCCACCCTACGTAATAATGTAATAACAGTCAGGTGTGCACCCCCACTCCTGTGTTGAAATGTAGAAATAGTCAGGTGTGCCCCCCCATCCTATGTAGAAATGTAGTAACAGTCAGGTGTGCTCCCCCCAATCCTGTGTAGAAATATAGAAATAGTCAGGTGAGTTCCCCACCCTATGTATAATTGTAATAACAGTCAGGTGTGCCCCCCAATCCTGAGTAGAAATGTAGAAAATGTCAGGTGTGCCCCCCATCTTATGTAGAAATGCAGTAACAGACAGGTGTACCCCCCAATCCTGTGTAGAAATGTAGAAATAGTCAGGTGAGCCTCCCACCCTATGTACTAATGTAAAAACAGTCAGGTGTGCCCCCCAATCCTATGTAGAAATAGTCAGGTGAGCCCCCCCATCCTATGCAGAAATGTAGTAACAATCAATACCAAATGCCCGATGGATACCCTGCAGAAACAGCATGGTACCTGTCGGTGTACAACACAAAGGTCAGCACTGCAGTACAAACTACCTGGACTCGATTCACACATTAAATACAGATGGGCATACTGGGCATGCTCACACACTTAGAGAAATGAAGGCAAGGTCAGTCAACAACATACTGAAAGGTCATACTGGGCATGCTCACACACAAAAACATGAAGGCCATGTCCGCAAACACCAGTGGACCAGACATATTTGGCAGTCGCAGTTGTTAGTGCAGACACTCATCAGTATGCACCACTCATGCCATGCACACACAGTGGATAGGAATACAGACACATATGTAAGGACAACACACTATAATAAGCCAAAGGTAGATGTACATAGATGTGTGGAAGAGGGAGACTGTGACACAGAGCCATCCAGGCCTGTCCCACCCAGCACACATCCAAAGGACCCCCAACTTCATCAGGTTCAGATGTTACTCACTGCATATACTAGCCACCAGTATCTGTCAGCATTATAGACTGTATGGTGCACGTGCTAGCTGTGCAACATGACTGTACAAGGAAGTAGTCATCTAGCAAATGTATACACGTACCTGTGAAATATGACCCCATGTGTGCCCACATGTGGCGTGTCAACCTCTAGATGAATGGGTTATGGCCCATGCACATACACTGCCCTCCCCATAGACCTACTATGACAAGCCTGCTGAGGTCAGCCACTGTGAAATACACCTTTGGGAGAGTTGTAGCCCAGTAATCTCCATGGTGCGTCCCATACCTTCGTACAGCTGTAGTGTGATAAAAATTTTAGGTAGGAGTTCAAATCCCAGACATGGCAACTGTGTGTGTGTGTGTGTGTGTGTGTGTGTGTGTGTGTGTGTGTGTGTGTGTGTGTGTGTGTGTGTGTGTGTCTGTCTCTGTTTGTGTAGAGAGCAATACTTTTTAGGGTAGTCACACAATTGAAATGCTCTACTTTGGTAAGGCTGCTGATGTCATCCACCTAGAAATACATCTTTGGGAAGGTTGGATCTCAATAATCTCTGTAGAGTGTGCCATAACTGTGTACTGCTGTAGTGTGATAAAATAGTTAGGGAGCAGTTCTAATCCTAGCCTTACAATTGAAATGCTCTACTTTGGTAAGGCTGCTGATGTCATCCACCAAGAAATACATCTCTGGGAAGGTTGTATCTCAGTAATCGCTGTAGCATGTGCCATAACTGCACACTGCAATAGTGTGATAAAATAGTTAGGGGGGAGTTCTAATCCCAGCCTTGGCAACTGTGTGTGTGTGTGTGTGTGTGTGTGTGTGTGTGTGTGTGTGTGTGTGTGTGTGTGTGTGTGTGTGTGTTTGTGTGTCTGTCTCTTTCTGTCTGTGTAGAACGCAGTGCATTTTAGGGTAGTCACACTCGCTACAGCTTTGGCAATTGTGTGTTTGTCTCTGTCTGTGTAGAGAGCAATGGTTTTGAGAGTAGTCACACCCCCTACAATTGAAATACTTTACTTTGGTAAGGCTGCTGTTGTCATCCATCTAGAAATACATCTCTGGGAAGGTTGTAGCCCAGTAATTTCCATAGCACGTCCTATAAGTGTGTACTGCTGTAGTATGATAAATTAGTTAGGTAGGTTTTCAAATCCCAGACATGGCAAGTGTGTGTGTCTGCCTGACTCTGTTTGTGTCGAGAGCAATGCTTTTTAGGTTAGTCACACTATATACGATTTGAATGCTATACTTCAGTAAGGCTGCTGATGTCATCCACCTAGAAATACACCTCTGGGAAGGATGTAGCCCAGTAATCTCATTAGTGCATGCCATAACTGTGTAGTGCTGTAGTGTGATATAGAACTCTGGTAGGGTTCTATTCCACCCATGGCAGTTCTGGATGTTATGTGTGTGTTTCAATGGCAGTGTAGGGAGCAACGCATTTCTGGCTAGTCACACTCACTACAATTCAAATACGTTGGCAATCCTTCTGATGTCATTCACTGTGAAATACACCTTTGTGGAAGAAGGTCTCCAATAATCCCTGTGGTGCATCATATAACAGCTTCATTCTGTAGTGTGATATAGACCCCACACATGTTGGTTGTGGATGTTTTGTGTGTGTTTCAATGTCTGTGTAGGGAGCAGCGCATTTTAGCCAAGCCACACTCATTACAATTCGAATGCTCCTGTTGATGTCATCCAATGTGAAATACACCTTTGGGGAAGGAGTACTCTAGTAATTTCCGTGGCGCGTACTATGACTGCGTACTGCTGTAGTGTAATAAAATAGGTAGGAGTTCTAATCCCAGACATGACGTGTGTGTGTGTGTGTGTGTGTGTGTGTGTGTGTGTGTGTGTGTGTGTGTGTGTGTGTGTGTGTGTGTGTGTGTGTGTGTGTGTCTGTGCATCTGTGCATGTGTGTGCGTGTGTGTGTGTGTGTGTGTGTGTGTGTGTGTGTGTGTGCGTGTGCATGTGTGTGAGTGTGTGTATGTGTGTGTCTGTGTTTTTAACTCATATCCTGTATAGAGGTGATTGTGAGTGTGTAACAAATGGGCCCAATGTGGAGTAGGTTTTGCGAATTTATTATATGGTGGCCCTAGTATATATCACATTGCCCACCATACAGGGATAACAGATGTAAAATAGCCAAGAGGCTGGGTGCAGATCCATACCCATACATGTGACATCAAGGCCAGGCAAACAAAGTTAGCAACCCTAGTATTAGCCAGACAACACTCTCAACCCATGCCTCATACACACACACACACTTGCCTAGGCAACAGCCGCTATGTCAGTAGTACACTGCATATTGCCCACTGATAGTAACTATGGAGTGATTGCATTGGCCTACAGAGGGAATGGCACCTTGTCCATCTGTCCAATAGGCACATACATGCAGACAGTGCACCTTCCCCATGTTCCCCACTGGACACCTGCAACACTTGTGATGCCACCAAATGTGACCCACAAAGGACATACCATGCCTGAAAATATGCCCTGTATGGACAGATTCCACTGACACCAGGGAATTCCATTAGCATGCTATCAATGTAGGTGCAGGGTAAACCTACTGCCCATTACCAGTTCCTGCAACATGAGGCCAGGACTGGCACATCCAATTTTAATCTGTGTAAACAACAAGGGCCAGACACCCAAGGTACAGTTCCACATGTCACTGTGCATGCATGTGGAAGGTATGCACAGCACAGACACCATCCATGTCATGGACTAAGGAACACATACATGGCAAGCATTGCCCACACACATTATTCACCCAGGTGACTGGATGGTGAGTACAATACACACCTGTGTGGACAATTCCAGAATTTACACCCTTGAGCCACAATGAAGACCATTGTCATGTGGCCTGATGCCAAGGTGTACCCATCACCTAGCCTTGTATAGCCATCTGGCACAGTTCACCACTACACACCCGTGAATCAATGCACCGATGCATGTCATTACTGGCACCCTGTGTGTGTGTGTGTGTGTGTGTGTGTGTGTGTGTGTGTGTGTGTGTGTGTGTGTGTGTGTGTGTGTGTTGTATGATGTGCATGTTCACATGCATACTCACTACAACCCCCCATTGGCATACTGCAGCATGCTGTCTGATGTCAGACACCTACCCATACCCTTTGCCCGTATAACCTCTGTATGACCCCTGTGGTGCATGTGATACCTGCACAGTAATTTGTTGTGTCAATCTCACTAGTGATGGGTTGAATTCTTGGCCCTGCCAAGTGTGTCAGTGTCTGTGCATCCCTGTGAGAATGTGGCTGTGTTGACACTGACACCTGTTCATGCCGACAGGCGTGTGTACTACAACTACCATATAGCTACCATATCCCTGTTGCAGATGTCACTCATCATCACATATACGTTCTGAGGACTCCACAATATATAACCTATGTGGCACATCCAATAACTGCATAGAAATGTGATAGCACTACACAGTCGTCAGGGGTTTGATACCTGTGCTGGTAGGTGTATGACATAAACATGCTTAAGTTTTACTCTCCCACCCCTGCCTAACTTGTCTTTGCCTCTGTCTGTCTCTTTCACTCCCTCTCTGGTGGATGTGGAGACGTACACCTGCTTTGCTTAGGCAGCAGCATGTGTATTTTAAGTGAAGGTCATGATCAGCTGATGGCCTCTGCACAAATTGCAGCCTTCCCCTAGCTGATTGCATTTGGAACAGCTGTGGTAACATTCCCATAGCCGATTGCATGGAAACGCACTCCAATATCTAGGAACATCATGTCGGTGTTGGCCCTTTTCATTCACTGTGAGCAGGAACTAGATCTGTTGCTTGGAAAACAGCATCTCAGATGGATTAGGAATTTACCTTTAACAACATACACTGTGGAAACAGGGCAACACACAGGAGGGGGATGTGCCTGACCTGACTACATACTGTAAGTGCTGCTATACTGCATTTGGAGTAATGTTGGTTTAACAGTATGCGTGTGGATATGGCTGTCCTCCATGTTTGCTATACTTCATTTGGAGTAATGTTGGTTTAACAGTGTGCATGTGGATATCTGGATATGGCTGTCCTACATGTTTTAATACCTGCCATGTCAGTTCTATGTTTATGAGGAATCCACATCTGTAGGGTCATCTGCAGACTGGGCAGTGTGTTTTGCCTTTGGTGTCGTGTGTTACCCACAGAGCATCTATCTGTGAACTGCAGAAGATAGAGTAAGGCTTGCAGTCTGTAGATGGTGAAAGCTGTGACAGTTACTGACTTCATATCCCTCATAGGACATATGGTGCAACAAACCTTGTTACAACAGTAAATGTATGAGGTTACCACAGCAACATGTCAATATTGGCCCTGTGTATGTGCTTCCAGCCACAACTCTGTCAACCTTTCTACATATGTCATGCATTAAGAGGTGCATATGTGCTGTACACCATAATTAGAGTCATCATATCTGATAACAAGCCAGTAAGATATCAGACTGCTACACATGTTATGTACAGTAGGGGTTATATTTGATGACATAACCTGGACATTCTGTGGTTGTTTGTACAGTACTGAGGTCTGTGTACTTATGCTGAATGTCGACAGTTTGTGTATTGTTAATATGTACTTTGGCCTGTGTACAGACTGTGGTAGATGTCATTGTTCTAGGTCCCATCCTATCTGATGTTACATGCTGCTCCACTGTACGTTACTGTATTGGCTTACATGTTTGTAGGGCCATACACACACATGTCTCATACCACAGACAGGCATCAGACCACACTGTGTAGAAGCCCAGTATATTTAGGGTTAGTCTGTGAGTGGCACATATAAGGATGGTGTTGAACAGATAGTCCATATACTGTAATATTATGCTAGCTTACCATATGTGGCTGTGGCTGTGTTAACATTGGTTGTGGTTATGCACTTTCACATAAGTGTATCTTACCCTGTGCTGTGACATGCCTGTAGAACCTGCTATATATGCAGGTACATGTGCATTTCCCCATAGGAGATATAGGCCGGTGGTAAGCCAGTCTGCCTGTGGCTTGCACAGTGCATTGTTACATGCCTAGCAGCTTAGTGTACTTACCCAGTGAGATCTCATGTCCAGATACTTGCCAGATGTACTGCTGCTGGGCTTCCATTAACAGTCATGCATGTCAGACAGAGCAGGGGGATGCTGTACAGATATACGCCAATATCTAGCGGGTAGTAGGTGGCCATGGCACCCCTGTACCAGTGGTTATTGTGTGTCAGGAGAGACAGAGGGATGTGAATGCATAACCCTATGGTGGCAAATGTATACCAGTCATTATGTGTTATACCCATCTACATGGCTGTTAACATCCATAGTGTCAGGCATGGTCCACATGTATTGCACTAAGGGGTTCTGTGTATACCTCTGGACTGTACAGAGTATGTCAGAATGTCCACATATATTGGCCAATATATCTGCTGCAGTCCACAGGGGCATTACATGCTAGCAGCGGTACTGTACTATAATGTCCTTAGGATGTCTGTCAGTAGCCAATGGCACACATGTGAAAAGCATATGAGACCTCCCACACACACCATGTCTGTGAAGACAATCCCAGTTACAGTAGCAATAGTCTACTAATATACTTGCTATACATACCTGACATCCCCTTGCACTACAAAGTTGGGACTATAGGGGCTGGGGTAGGGCTACACTCAATGTTCAGGACCTATGGTGAAAATATATGTACATATAATTATCCAGATGTCTATATATATAATTACACATATACATATCGACATATATAGATGGGCATGTATATGTACATAGATATACATATACACACCCAGATATATACATATACAGAGCAATATATGTCTACACATATACAGAAAGTTATTCATATGCACATATATGTATAGATATCTACAGATATATTGACAGTAGTAGGTATATCAGAATAGATATGTATGCACATATAGTAATAGATATCTATCTGCCTATGTATATATATATATATATATATATATATATATATATATATATATATATATATATACCAACATAACTAGGCATATCTGTACACATAGGATGTGCATATATATATAGCTATATATACATATATGTAAACTTATATATACACATACGTATATATACATATATGTATATATATGCATACATATGTACATACGAAGAGATGTACACATGGCCATATATATATATATATATATATATATATATATATATATATATATGTAGCACTATACAGATGTGTATACAGACATATGTATGAGTATACATGTGCATGTACATGTAGACATATATACTCCTATGATGTGTATAAAACCATATTCCTGTCATGAGTAAACATCATGGTTGTGTATACATTCTCACATGTATCTCACTGTATGTATCTGCTATGTGCACATAATGATAAAACAACATATGTGATGCAACAGTCATATTAATAACAAGGACTACACAAATTAGGAACTAAAGGCAATTGTACAATACTACTCAATATGTGTATATACAGCTATATTGGTAAAACAACAGCTGTCTCCACAATGGTCATGGCATAGTGATTAAGTGCTGTGACTTCAGTGTAAAGTGTCCTGGGTTCAGGACCTACGAGGGCTGTTCATTTTGTTGCTGGGCAGAACAAGGACTGTCAGATACAGAGTGGTTAAGGCAGTTTTGAGCAACTTTAAGTGGGTTTGCATAAAGCTAAACGGTGCTAAGCTGTGGGTAAACATATGGGCACTTACACAGTGTAGGCAGCACTTACCAGCACGCATATCAGCTTAGCTGTTATATTGCAGCAATGTTGATACTTGCTATGCATAGCTTAGCCCTGGTAACCAGGACACACAGCTCAACCTGATAACCTGTAATAAGTGTATGTAATGCCATGTACAATATGCACCTATGTGCTGTCATTACAGTAGCAAGGGGTGTGAGTGTCATGTGTGGGACACAGACATATATGAGGCCTGTACAGCACAGTTATCCATGTGAATGTGTGACATACAGGTGTCGTAGCCCAGAGTACGTGCTGTAACACTGGCATGTATTGTATCATGGCTGTACTACTGTTGACAGTGCTAACCCAGGCAAGAGCAGAGTGCTTACTGTAGTACTGACAACAGGCACACCTGCAAGCATGGCTGGACACCGATGCCTCCCTGTTGTATCCCTGGTGTGTGAGCTGTCTCACAGTATATACCCCTTACTGATATGTCAACGCACTCATGCTACTGCATAGCTACCTGCCAAGCTGATGACTGTCAGTCCATTTACAGATTTGCAGATGGCGTGTATCCATCTGGGATATGTACAGGCAACCTACGCTTGATTGATGCCTTACTACGCATGTGGCATGTGCATGAGATGCATATCCCTGTAGTACCAATGTTGGGGTATACTATGGGTTGTATCACAGTCATGGCCAATGTGTGATGGTGGGTATGGCAGAGTGTCATCATGGGTTTCAGGGAGTACAATATTCAGTGTGATGTAGGCCTACTACCTCTTGCCATACAGACTATTCTGTCTGTCAGTGTGCTTGTGATCATGTCATTTATGCCTTGTTATATAACAGTTACATCCCATTTGGTCAACTGAAGTCTTTACCATCTAGTGATTTTGTACAGA